>NC_140165.1:68832010-69131257 GCF_963971535.1 Notolepis coatsorum
GCGATCGTTAGCCGGACTCCGTCTCGACACACAGGATAATCAATCGCTCGCCCTAACTCAATAAACAACGTTATTTGGACGTATATAGTATTATACAACCTGGAAATGGTTCATCTAAATCAACATCCCATAATCGAAAACTGTCTACTCCAAGCTGATCGTCCAACGGCGCGAGGAAGATACGGTAAGATCCAGCGTTATTTTCTAACGTGTTCCATATAAACTGCTCTGATGATCATATGCCCCACACTAGGTGAATGATATAACGTTGCTCACGGAATAAACGACCCCCCGCCCATCCGGTCATCATCAGATGATACGTAGTAATTTCTAGAAGTACCTCCAGTTGACATTTTTTATCTGGCACAGATCGCTACCAAACTGTATTTGATCATCAATATAATGCATTTGGGGCTATAAATCAAGTTCTGGAGAAAGCTGCAGAAAACGATAAAAACATACTTATACTTTAGACCATATTTTAGTATGAATATGTGAATGAAAAAGTATAACGTTGCTACACCCTGAACAATGGATATAGGACATTGAATGGGCCATAATATTGTCAATTTAGCAATAGAATTTAAAAAGGTATAGCCCTGCGAAGAAGGGGAACTTCTCCATAGACAAATAGAGCTGGCTAGGGATGGTAAATTATGAATTTAACCATGGCGATCAAAGTGTTAAAGGGGAAGGTCACCCATTTTAACTAACTTGACGTGTGTTCGTCCTCTGTCCTCTGAGAGGCTCGTGGTCCGTATTCACTTACCGGTGCCAACCCCCCTCCACAACCCCCCTCCATAACGCCCCCCCCCCCCCCCCCCCACAACCCCCCTCACCCAGCTGACCTGGTTGAGGTGGCCCTCTGAGACAGCCCTCCCCAGCTGACCCCCAGCTGACCTGGTTGAGGTGGCCCTCTGCGAAGGCGATGCCGTACTTCACGGGGATGATGGACAGGCCCCTCTTCTTCCAGCGGTTCTGCCGGTTGAAGCGGGCCGCGGCCTTGCGCCGCACGTGGTAGTCGGACTTGAGCTTGCAGTCGTCCCAGCAGCGCAGCAGGTTCCCCGGGTCGAACAGGAACTTGTAGTGCGTGCAGGACGGCCCTCTGTACATGTTGATCTCGCGGATCTGCCATCAGGGTGTAAAAAGTACACCGAAATTATACTTAATGGGTACCGTCTCAAAATCGTACTCAAGTAAAAGTCAGAGTATCTGGCTAAAAACACACTTGAGTAAAGTTAAAAACGTTTTTACTTTTAAAGGTACTTAAGTACTAAAAAATTAAAGTAAAAACTTTTTTTCTGACTGTCTATTCTTCTGATAGCAGGTGTTTAATCAAAGATCCCCGATTTCTAATTTCTACTTTGTAGGTCTGCATTTTAAATTTAAGGAGTAAAAAGTATGTTTTTTTCTCTGAATGTAATTGAGTAAAAGTACAAGTATACAAACCTAATAATACTCGAGTAGAGTACAAATCCCCAAAAACAGTACTTAAGTATTGTAAGGAAGTACTTTACACCCCTGCCCACCCACGACCCCCCAAAAGGTTCCTGACCTCGTCCGCGGGGCGTGCAAGCGCCATGGCCACGTCGTTCACCATGTTCTCCACCACCATGATGCTCTGCGGCACGCCGAAGCCCCTGAAGGCCGTGTTGGACGGCATGTTGGTGAGGCAGGCGGCCGCACGGCCTCGCAGGTGGGGTATGTTGTAGGCGTTGTCCATGTGGAGGAGAATCTTCTCTATCACCTGGAGAGAGAGAGAGAGAGAGAGAGAGAGAGAGAGAGAGAGAGAGAGAGAGAGAGAGAGAGAGAGAGAGAGAGAGAGAGGGAGAGGAGAGAGGAGAGAGAGGGAGAGAGAGAGAGAGAGAGAGAGAGAGAGAGAGAGAGAGAGAGAGAGAGAGAGAGAGAGAGAGAGAGAGAGAGAGAGAGAGAGAGGGGGGGGGGGGAGGGAGAGAGAGAGAGAGGTGGAGGGAGAGAAAGGGGGAGAGAGAGAGAGAGGGGGGGAGGGAGAGGGAGAGGGAGAGAGAGGGGGAGAGAGAGAGAGATAGAGAGAGAGAGAGAGAGAGAGAGAGAGAGAGAGAGAGAGAGAGAGAGAGAGAGAGAGAGAGAGAGGGGGGGGGGAGAGAGAGATGAGAGAGAGGGGGGGGAGAGAGAGAGGGGGGGAGGAGAGAGAGAGAGAGAGAGAGGGAGAGACAGAGACAGAGAGGGATGGAGAGAGAGAGACAGAGACATAGAGAGGAGAGAGAGAGAGAGAGCGAGAGAGAGAGAGGAGAGAGGGGGGAGAGAGAGAGGGGGGAGAGAAGAGAGAGAGAGAGAGAGAGAGAGAGAGGAGAGAGAGAGAGAGAGAGAGAGAGAGAGAGAGAGAGAGAAAGAGAGAGGACACACCATAAAACACACATCAAAGTGTCCAAAGCATTGATCCATCTTTCCAAATACAATTTCATCTTTAACCAACTCTTAAAAAAGGAACACACCAACATTATGGGAAAAAAGAAAATAGAATAAAAGATAAGATGATGAGATAAGATAAGATATTCCTTTATTGATCCCCTTGGGGAAATTTGCGCATCCTAGCAGCATGGAGGAGGGGAGGTATAGGTATGGGCAGGGTAATAGTAGAAAGACATAAATATAGCCAATAAAATTTGATCTGAATATAAAAATATGACAGAAAATAAACAGTGTAAACAATATAATTAACTCTGATGAATATCAAAATATGAGGAAAAATAAAAAGTCCAGATGAGGGTCTGTATGCCCCATCGGTAATATTATGTTACAATAAGTATAGGCAATAAAGATTTTTAATCTGAATATAAACTATACTACCATGTGTTCTCCAGCATCAGACAAAAAGATTGATACCAACTTTTTAAAATATAAATGTGTGGACATCTCGAAAAACATTTTCAGTGATTACATTGATCTAACGTCTTCAGTGATTACATTGATCTCGAAGAACGTTTTCAGTGATTACATTGATCTAACGTCTTCAGTGATTACATTGATCTCGGAGAACGTCTTCAGTGATTACATTGATCTAACGTCTTCAGTGATTACATTGATCTCGGAGAACGTCTTCAGTGATTACATTGATCTAACGTCTTCAGTGATTACATTGATCTCGGAGAACGTCTTCAGTGATTACATTGATCTAACGTCTTCAGTGATTACATTGATCTCGGAGAACATCTTCAGTGATTACATTGATCTCGGAGAACGTCTTCAGTGATTACATTGATCTCAGAGAACGTCTTCAGTGATTACATTGATCTAACGTCTTCAGTGATTACATTGATCTCGGAGAACGTCTTCAGTGATTACATTGATCTAACGTCTTCAGTGATTACATTGCTCTAACGTGTTCAGTGATTACATAGATCTAACGTGTTCAGTGATTACATAGATCTAACGTGTTCAGTGATTACATTGATCTAACGTGTTCAGTGATTACATAGATCTAACGTGTTCAGTGATTACATAGATCTAACGTGTTCAGTGATTACATTGATCTAACGTGTTTAGTGATTACATAGATCTAACGTGTTCAGTGATTACATAGATCTAACATGTTCAGTGATTACATAGATCTAACGTGTTCAGTGATTACATTGATCTAACGTGTTCAGTGATTACATAGATCTAACGTGTTCAGTGAGTACATGATCTAAAGTTTTCAGGGATTACATTGATCGTAGTGCAGATAGATACATTGATCGTAGTGCAGATAGATACATTGATCGTAGTGCAGATAGATACATTGATCGTAGTGCAGATAGATACATTGATCGTAGTGCAGATAGATACATTGATCGTAGTGCAGATAGATACATTGATCATAGTCTATCATAGTCACATCGCCTATTCTCAGTCCTTGCCCCACAATGGTGGAATGAACTACCCACCCCAGTTAGGACAGCCGAAACACGTCCAATCTTTCGCCGTCGACTAAAGACTCACTTCTTCAACCATTATCTGAAAAAAAAAAAAAAAAAAAAAAAATCTAACCCTAACTAACCATACTGTCATGCACTTGTCCTAATAAACTAACCTATACTGTAGCACTCAACACTTTGATGCACATTGTTACTCAGCTGATAGAGTTGTGCTCTTCCTGATGGCTTGTCGTACAGAACTTGTAAGTCGCTTTGGATAAAAGCGTCAGCTAAATGACTAAATGTAAATGTAAAATGTAAATAGTGTATGTAACTGAGGGGTACAATTCCCTGACTGTATTGATAAGTATGGTATCATTAAACCACTACCGCTTTATGTACTTTAATTACTGGCCATACAGTACACGATATATGAATATGATGAACACTTCCCACAATGAAATCGGTCCCAGTCAAAGGTATTAATCAAGTATTTAATGGAGCAAAAGGTACATAGGATACTTTACATTATTCTTTGAATGCACTTGTAAGGCAAAGGAGTATGCGTAGGCAAATCAATAACGAATGTCCATTCTCTGGTTACGCAGGAGGTAATTATACAACCTGAATCTTAGGGAATTATATCTATGGTACACTAGTGATAGCGGGAGATACTGGAAGGGGTTCCCACTGGTTGTAAGCCAGCAGGGGGGGTAGAAGATCTGTCGGTAGTAGGACGTCTGGTCAACGATGACTAGGGAGACTTTAGGTACAGAAGCCGGTGCAGTAGCCTCTTGATCCACAGACGAATACAGCTTGGTTCTCTTGTAGACTGTAGTTCCACAGGGAAGAAAGCTAGGCGGCCTCAGGCTCTCTGAGCGCCGACTCGACTTGACTCCTCTCGGGGTAAATCCAACACGTGCAGCGTTGGCGATTATCCGCTCCATAAATCACAGTACCAAAGCAAATATATTCCAGCCGCAAAGGGCTATGTAGTCGTCGGGTAGATTAATCCAGTGTACATGTCCATACGGCTCTCGCCTAGGTCTCCTCGGGTGAAAGCGCCATGCGGTCGGCCCAGCCTGGATAAGAACTCTAGCTAATACGAGAAAGCGTTGGAGATGCTGGTCACTGTAGAATTCTAACCGCACGATACACTATACACAAATAGACTATTAAAGGCTTAATAGAAATATGTCGCACTCGACGGTATAGCGCCAAACTCTGACAATTCAGTTACTAATTCGCACGCGGTCTCGATGCTCTATTCTGAGGCCAAACAGGCCATACTTCACTGCACGTTGTATCGTGGGTGAGGCTTCAACTTATCGGTAACATGCTAAATGGACGAAGGGTACGGAGGTAAGGGGCTAAGGGGCTTCTACATTCACCTGCGCCGTATTTATACGCACGGTGCACAAACTAGTTCCACTCTCATTTCTGTCGCGTATCCCTGGGCAAGGTTGGGCATGTCCAGACACATCTTGACGGTGACTTTGAACCTGGCTCCGGAGGCCGGTCCCTGGCGCCGGTGGACCGCTGTCCAATAGGAGAATGAACTATTATGGTCTGGGCTAAAGGGATATTCCGTGTATATGTACAAGGAATATACAGGGGATATCAAACGATATACAAATACTATGCAATATATATCAATAAATAAATATATATATTCGGTTTAATCTGATCCTTTGTAACAGCCGCCCCCTAATTAGTCCCACCTAATTAGCTAAGCAGAGACAGATTAACCGCACTGTCCACTACTCAATGTCTGCTGTGAGGGGGTCTGTCAGTTCACAAAGTCATGGGGTCATGGTCGTCATCGATGGTATCGGGGAGCCTTGGCAGTTCTATTAGCCTCGCCACGGGTCGGGTGTAGGTCCGCCCTTGGACGAGCACTTCGGCTGCTCGGACCTTTCCGTCGGCACCGGTGATCACTTTGCTTACGCGGCCAGCCGGCCACATAGCTCGGGGTAGTGACTGGTCGATAATCATGACGACTGTTCCTTCTGTCAAATTGTCTCTCTCTTTCACCCATTTCTGGCGGGTCTGTAGAGACGGTAGGTAGTGGAGTAGGAAGCTGTTCCAAAACTTGTCAGCCAATACTTGACTGTACCTCCACCTTCTTCGGCCGTTCGCTTCTTCAGGCCTGTACATTGTCTGTGGTAGCGCGGGGTCCAGCCGCACCATCAAGAGTGTGTTGGGGGTGACTGGGTCGACATCTGCTACATCACTTGAGACGTAACCGAGGGGCTTTGAGTTCAATACTCCCTCGATCTCCGTGAGGACTGTCATTAAGACTTCTTCCGCCACGGTCTGGGCCCCAAGCACGGCGTACAGGGCTGTCTTTATTGAACGTACTTCTCGTTCCCAAGTTCCACCGAAGTGAGGTGCGTTCGGGGGATTAAACTGGAAGTCAATCTGGTATGGAGCGAGGTGGGTCTTAAGTTCTGGGCCCATAGCTTGGAAGCTCTCTCTCAGCTCTCTTTCTCCGCCTTTGAAGTTTGTCCCGTGATCAGACAACAATATAGACGGTTTGCCTTTCCGCGATGTGAATCTTCGGAAGGCCATAAGGAATGAGTCTGTGCTCATGGTTGGAAGGAGTTCTATATGCATCGCTCGGGTGGTCATGCATTTGAATACAATACCCCACCGCTTCTCGGTGCCTCTTCCTTTCTTTATATACAGCGGGCCGAAACAGTCCATACCGGTGGAGTGAAAGGGCTTGTCGCCGAGTCGGAGGCGACAGGGAGGTAGGTCAGCCATCCGGGGTATACTGGGCTGCGCTCGCCACTTACGACAGTCTAGACAGGTTCGCTGGAAGCGCCGCACTGCTTCTCTCCCTTGCAGTATCCAATAACGACGTCTGATCTCCGCGAAGACTCTCTCTGCCCCGGCGTGATGCACATCCTCGTCGTATTTCTTTATGATCAGCTCTGTGACCTTGTGTCGGCTGTTTAAGACTATCGGGTACTTGACGTCATCCGGTAAGTCTGGAGCTCTCCGCAGACGACCACCCACTCTGATGAGACCATGGGCGTCGCTCTCGGGGGCTAGGTGGAGCAGTCTGCTGTCTGATGGGACGGGCTTTGCTCCCTGTAGACAGTCTAGCTCATCGGGGAACGAGTCTCTCTGGGCTCGTAGTAGTAGAAGAAGTTCCGCTTCTTCGTAGTCAGCTGCAGTAATGTCAGTAGTGAGCTGAACCTCTGGGTGGTGCCACAGGAATGTCTTTAGCTGCGCACTTTCTAGGGTGAGGCAATCGTCTATGTCGGGGTCTGTGGAGACGAGTGTGTTCAATCCACAGAACATAGATTTCTTGTTTTCTGCCTCCTCTTTACTCGCTTCCCGTGGGGTGGGTGTAGGCCACTCTTCTTCCGGGAGCTTGAGGAACTCTGGCCCGTCACTGTATAGGTTGTGACGGGTGAGGTCATCCAGGGACATTCCCCGGGTGATGACGTCAGCTGGGTTGTGTTTTGTGTCTACATACCTCCAGCTTGCTACTTCTGTTAAATCTTGAATCTCTGTGACTCTGACTCCCACGAAGATCTTGTATCTGCACGAATCAGACCGGATCCATGTGAGTACTGTCGTGGAGTCTGACCACAAGATTGTTCTTTGCACCGGAATGGTGAGTTCACGTTGGATTAACGTGGCGAGTTGCGCTCCTGCTAGGGCTGCGCAGAGCTCTAGACGCGGGATAGATTGTTGCTTTCGTGGGGCTATTCTTGAGCGGGCCAGGATGAAGGCAGTATGTATTTCTCCTCCCTCCTCTCGGGCACGCAAGTAGGCCACCGAGCCGTAGGCTACTTCGGAGGCGTCGCTGAAGACGTGCAGGTCCATCTGGCACGTCTCCGGCCTCACTGTGGGTGGGAAGTAGCTGCGGCGTATGTTAACACCTGGGAGTGAGCTGAGTTCCGTCTCCCACTCTCTCCATGTGGATGCAAGGTGTTCGGGTATGGGGTCGTCCCAGCCCTGGTCCTTGTCCCATAACGCTCTTACAATCATCTTTGCCCTGGTGGTGTAAGGTAGAATACATCCCAACGGGTCATATTGTCTGGCGAGTGTTCTGTATACACTCCGTCTGGTGGTCGGTAGTGCAGTCGACCTTCCCTGCTCCTTGGTCAGGGGTGTGTGTTTATAATGGAGCGAGTCTGTTTTGAAGCGCCAGACTAGTCCTAATGTCATTTCTTGGGCTTCTCCTGGGATGGTCGCCATCCAGGTCTCGCTGCCCGCTGCCCTGTCCCCGGGGGAGAGGCTGCGCAATACTTGCGGGTCGCTGCTGGCCCACTGCCTGAGATCAAAGCCGCCTTTGATCAGGGAGGCGCGGAGCTTGAGTAGAAGGGCCTCGGCTTCTTCTGGCGTCGAGACGCTTTGCAGACAGTTGTCCATGTAGAAACTATTTTCTACACTTTTTCTGACCTCTTCATCAGCTGCTGGGTCCTCTGCGACGTGTTTTTGCAGTGTAAACGTAGCACAGCATGGACTGCATGTGGTTCCGAAAGGGAGGACTTCCCATTGATAGATGGCTGGTTGCTCATCCCCGATCCTCTCTCTCCATAGGAACCGCAGCAGGGGCTTGTCCTCCTCCACTAGTCTCACCTGCAGGAACATCCCTTTGATGTCGCCGCTGATGGCCACCTTGTCCTGGCGGAAACGTAGTAACACGCCTAGTAGGGAGGGGCCGAGTGTTGGGCCGGGCAAGAGCTCTTTATTCAGATTTTGTGATCCGATCTGGTAGCTGCAGTTGAACACAATACGATCCTTGCCGTTGTGGTGGACTTTGTGGTGCGGCACGTACCATGATTCGGTCGTCTGATCGGCCTCTTTAATGTCAATTTTCTTTATGTGTCCCGCTGTGATTAGCTTGTTAATCTCAGCGCGGTACACAGTCTCTTGAGCGGGGTCTCTGGCTAAGCGCCGCTCTGTGTTCAATAGATACCGCTCCGTCGCTTCTTTTGGGGCGTGGAAGGTGGGCATACCCTCTCGCCTCAAGAGTGGAGTTGCGTATCTCATCACTCCGTTGACTTTGACTCTCTTTGTCCCTTGCTCGAGGAGTGCTATGGCGTAAATGTCTTCCTTGAAACGAATGTCTTTCTTTTCGTTCTTAAAGGGCATCGTCTCTAGTGTCCATAGCCTCTCGACATGCTGTAGGAGGGTGGTGTCTTCTTTTGTCACTCTGGAGTGGAGGCAGCTGGTGGCTGCTGTTCGGTTAAGAGACTTAGCGAGGGGGCCTTGTAATGTCCATCCTAGGCGGGTCTCGACTGCTGCAGGACAGCCTCTGGGCCCTGTGTGGACCCGGTCTATCGGGACTATGAGGTCTGCATGGTCGGAGCCTATCAGCAGGGTCGGGGTGGCACCGTCTATGAGCGGGATAGGTAGTTGACGCAGGTGCACATATTTATCCATCAGCTTGGCGATGGGGTAGGTGTACTGCGACAGGCCTATTTCTTGGCTGGTGAAAGCATTAGTAATCCTATACCGTCTCTCTGGCTGCCCGCTTGCTGCGATAGTGAAGGAGACATTCTCGCCCTTTATCGTCTTTAGATCTCTTCTTATTGTCCGAATCGTCATCTGGTTTTCGCTCCCCCGCAGCCCCAGCTGGGCCGCAGCGGATGCGAGGAGAAGGGTCCTCTCTGACCCGTCGTCAAGGACGGCGTAAGTGTCCATGACCTTGTCTTGGTAACTCAGTGTTACGCGGACCACCTTTAAGAGCACTCGGGCGCCCCCGCTGCTGGCGGGGTCAATATACATAACACTTGCCTTTGTGCTGCTTGAGGGTGCAGGCTTTCTTCTGTTACTGTCGTGTAGGACATCTAGGTGGGCTCCGTCACACCGACTACACCTCTTCTTTAAGCGGCACTCGGCTGCCATGTGACTGCGCGCACATCGGTAACAGCGTCGGTTGGACTTTATCCATTGACCCACTTCATCGGCGGTCATCTTCTTGAATGTGTCACATTGTGACAACCAGTGTTCTTTCTCGCAGTACGGGCACACCATCTTCCACTTCTCTTTCATCGAGGGGGTACTGTGGTTCTTGCTGCTCGGTACTGGTTCTGATTGGTGCATGACGGTCACCAATCTTCGGCCATCGTTTGCTCTCCTAGGTCCCTCTCTGGATCTTGGGGTGCTCCGCATGAACGTATCCAACCGTAGGCTGTTGACTTCTCTCGCTAGGAAGTCGGCTAGGTCTAGGAGGGATGGCTCGGGACCGTTAGGATCACGGTGGTCTCTTTGCCGCCTGAAGCGCTCTTGTCGGGCGGGCGGAAGCTTCTCTAAAATCCTCTCGACATTAGAGTTTGCGTACAGTTCGTGCATACCCTTTTCTCTTTGCGCCCCCAGCATCCCTACCAGGGATTGTACCTTGATAGACAGGTCATCTAGTGAGCGATTGTCTGTGGCTGGGGGTAGGCGGTCGATATGCCTTATCTCTTGTATTACGTAATCCCATATACGTCCATATCTTTGGTCGAGTGCTGCTAGAGCCGCTGTGTATGGGGTAGTAGAGGTGGCATAGGCCAGCGCTATATTGTGCGCTCGAGGCACCTTGAGGTGCTTCAGTAGGATAGCATACTTGTACGGTTCGTCAGTTACATCGGACATCATTGTCTCTAGGCACATTCGTAGCTCGGTGTACTGTGCTCTGTTCTCGTGGGTGAAGTCCGGAAACGTCGGTGTGCCAATGTATGATGCCATGGATGGCTGGCACATCGGTGAGCGTTGGAAGAGAGGCCTCCTAGGCGAGTCTCCTCTTACGCCTCTTGGTGGGCTGGTACCTGCTGGGTACCATGGCCCGCGTATCCAGGTACTATTCCTCGGGGCTGGTCGTGCGTCAAGCTCACCCGTGAATTGAGTCGGGGGTCTGTAGCGCAGAGCCGCGGGGGTAGAGCCTGGGCTGTACTGGACCTCCTGGTCCTGTGGAGTTCTGTGCTGCTGTCGGGCTTGACTCTCCTCCTCTCCCTCTTCTTCTTGCTCTGGCAGGTCCTCTAGATCCTGTAGTCGTCTATTTAGCCTCTCCGCGGTGTAGACCGTTTCTTCCTTGTAGCTGGTCCTCGCGTGGACCGGTCGGGGAAGGAGTTCGGAGGGGGGTATAGGCTCTCTCTGGTGGTCGGGCTCAGGGTCGTTTGATCGGGTAGGGGAGGGTGCCCTTGACCCGTGTCTTGACGAGGCCCTGGAACCCCGTGCGGAGGGAGGGGGTGTCGCCCTGGCGATCAGCTGCTCCATTATCTGCGCTTGTAATCGGTCGCGCTCGGCTTCGCGCTTGGTGAGAGCAATGTCGCGCTCTGCTTCTCTTTGGGCACCGGCAGCGGCGCGCTGGGCTTCGGCGGCGGCGCGCTCTGCTTCTCTTTGGGCACCGGCAGCGGCGCGCTGGGCTTCGGCGGCGGCGCGCTCTGCTTCGGCGGCGGCGCGCTCTGCTTCGGCCCGGTCTCTTACCATATTCTCTTCCGTCTGAAGGCGTCTAATCTCTAGACGTATACGATCTTCGTCGCTCCGTTGCTGCGCTTGAAGGCGTTCTCTTTCCATGGAAGAATGTTCGCGCTCGCTAAGCATCTGTGCTTGGAGTCGATCGCGCTCTGCTTGGAGTCGATCGCGCTCTGTAGAGGCTGCTAGGCTGGCGAGGAATGCCTGTGCCAGCATCTTGTCCGCCCCGCTGGGGGAAGACGCTGGTTGAGGTGATCCGCTCCTGGCAGTACTCGTTGGAGATCTGTTCTCCTGTGGCGAGTCCTGGAGATCCATCTCCTGGGTGCTCTCCTCTTCTTGTATCGGGTAGAGTTCCATCTCTGGAGAGCTGTCTTTATCCTGGAGCTCTCCGGGGACTACTTCTTCGGTCTTGGCGGGGGGTAAAGTCGTGTCAGGTCCCTCCTGGTCCCTACCGTGAGCTTGGTCAGTTACATTAGAACCCACTAGGGCCTCTATTGGCGGGGTAACCTGGGCGATAGGGTCGGACATAATTTTACTATCTACTTTTTCCGCGTTTACCGTCTGTAGAAGGCTAGGTAGTATATTGGCAACGTAATCCTCTAAGTACTGAGGTGTCTGCCGTCTACGCTGCGGGCGATCTACTTTAGGAGAACCGTTTTGTGGAGTGTTCATCATAGGCCATGTCAATATTAATACCACTATATTAATATTACACTAGTTACCATCCGGCTCGAAGGACCAATTGTAACTGAGGGGTACAATTCCCTGACTGTATTGATAAGTATGGTATCATTAAACCACTACCGCTTTATGTACTTTAATTACTGGCCATACAGTACACGATATATGAATATGATGAACACTTCCCACAATGAAATCGGTCCCAGTCAAAGGTATTAATCAAGTATTTAATGGAGCAAAAGGTACATAGGATACTTTACATTATTCTTTGAATGCACTTGTAAGGCAAAGGAGTATGCGTAGGCAAATCAATAACGAATGTCCATTCTCTGGTTACGCAGGAGGTAATTATACAACCTGAATCTTAGGGAATTATATCTATGGTACACTAGTGATAGCGGGAGATACTGGAAGGGGTTCCCACTGGTTGTAAGCCAGCAGGGGGGGTAGAAGATCTGTCGGTAGTAGGACGTCTGGTCAACGATGACTAGGGAGACTTTAGGTACAGAAGCCGGTGCAGTAGCCTCTTGATCCACAGACGAATACAGCTTGGTTCTCTTGTAGACTGTAGTTCCACAGGGAAGAAAGCTAGGCGGCCTCAGGCTCTCTGAGCGCCGACTCGACTTGACTCCTCTCGGGGTAAATCCAACACGTGCAGCGTTGGCGATTATCCGCTCCATAAATCACAGTACCAAAGCAAATATATTCCAGCCGCAAAGGGCTATGTAGTCGTCGGGTAGATTAATCCAGTGTACATGTCCATACGGCTCTCGCCTAGGTCTCCTCGGGTGAAAGCGCCATGCGGTCGGCCCAGCCTGGATAAGAACTCTAGCTAATACGAGAAAGCGTTGGAGATGCTGGTCACTGTAGAATTCTAACCGCACGATACACTATACACAAATAGACTATTAAAGGCTTAATAGAAATATGTCGCACTCGACGGTATAGCGCCAAACTCTGACAATTCAGTTACTAATTCGCACGCGGTCTCGATGCTCTATTCTGAGGCCAAACAGGCCATACTTCACTGCACGTTGTATCGTGGGTGAGGCTTCAACTTATCGGTAACATGCTAAATGGACGAAGGGTACGGAGGTAAGGGGCTAAGGGGCTTCTACATTCACCTGCGCCGTATTTATACGCACGGTGCACAAACTAGTTCCACTCTCATTTCTGTCGCGTATCCCTGGGCAAGGTTGGGCATGTCCAGACACATCTTGACGGTGACTTTGAACCTGGCTCCGGAGGCCGGTCCCTGGCGCCGGTGGACCGCTGTCCAATAGGAGAATGAACTATTATGGTCTGGGCTAAAGGGATATTCCGTGTATATGTACAAGGAATATACAGGGGATATCAAACGATATACAAATACTATGCAATATATATCAATAAATAAATATATATATTCGGTTTAATCTGATCCTTTGTAACAGCCGCCCCCTAATTAGTCCCACCTAATTAGCTAAGCAGAGACAGATTAACCGCACTGTCCACTACTCAATGTCTGCTGTGAGGGGGTCTGTCAGTTCACAAAGTCATGGGGTCATGGTCGTCATCGATGGTATCGGGGAGCCTTGGCAGTTCTATTAGCCTCGCCACGGGTCGGGTGTAGGTCCGCCCTTGGACGAGCACTTCGGCTGCTCGGACCTTTCCGTCGGCACCGGTGATCACTTTGCTTACGCGGCCAGCCGGCCACATAGCTCGGGGTAGTGACTGGTCGATAATCATGACGACTGTTCCTTCTGTCAAATTGTCTCTCTCTTTCACCCATTTCTGGCGGGTCTGTAGAGACGGTAGGTAGTGGAGTAGGAAGCTGTTCCAAAACTTGTCAGCCAATACTTGACTGTACCTCCACATTCTTCGGCCGTTCGCTTCTTCAGGCCTGTACATTGTCTGTGGTAGCGCGGGGTCCAGCCGCACCATCAAGAGTGTGTTGGGGGTGACTGGGTCGACATCTGCTACATCACTTGAGACGTAACCGAGGGGCTTTGAGTTCAATACTCCCTCGATCTCCGTGAGGACTGTCATTAAGACTTCTTCCGCCACGGTCTGGGCCCCAAGCACGGCGTACAGGGCTGTCTTTATTGAACGTACTTCTCGTTCCCAAGTTCCACCGAAGTGAGGTGCGTTCGGGGGATTAAACTGGAAGTCAATCTGGTATGGAGCGAGGTGGGTCTTAAGTTCTGGGCCCATAGCTTGGAAGCTCTCTCTCAGCTCTCTTTCTCCGCCTTTGAAGTTTGTCCCGTGATCAGACAACAATATAGACGGTTTGCCTTTCCGCGATGTGAATCTTCGGAAGGCCATAAGGAATGAGTCTGTGCTCATGGTTGGAAGGAGTTCTATATGCATCGCTCGGGTGGTCATGCATTTGAATACAATACCCCACCGCTTCTCGGTTCCTCTTCCTTTCTTTATATACAGCGGGCCGAAACAGTCCATACCGGTGGAGTGAAAGGGCTTGTCGCCGAGTCGGAGGCGACAGGGAGGTAGGTCAGCCATCCGGGGTATACTGGGCTGCGCTCGCCACTTACGACAGTCTAGACAGGTTCGCTGGAAGCGCCGCACTGCTTCTCTCCCTTGCAGTATCCAATAACGACGTCTGATCTCCGCGAAGACTCTCTCTGCCCCGGCGTGATGCACATCCTCGTCGTATTTCTTTATGATCAGCTCTGTGACCTTGTGTCGGCTGTTTAAGACTATCGGGTACTTGACGTCATCCGGTAAGTCTGGAGCTCTCCGCAGACGACCACCCACTCTGATGAGACCATGGGCGTCGCTCTCGGGGGCTAGGTGGAGCAGTCTGCTGTCTGATGGGATGGGCTTTGCTCCCTGTAGACAGTCTAGCTCATCGGGGAACGAGTCTCTCTGGGCTCGTAGTAGTAGAAGAAGTTCCGCTTCTTCGTAGTCAGCTGCAGTAATGTCAGTAGTGAGCTGAACCTCTGGGTGGTGCCACAGGAATGTCTTTAGCTGCGCACTTTCTAGGGTGAGGCAATCGTCTATGTCGGGGTCTGTGGAGACGAGTGTGTTCAATCCACAGAACATAGATTTCTTGTTTTCTGCCTCCTCTTTACTCGCTTCCCGTGGGGTGGGTGTAGGCCACTCTTCTTCCGGGAGCTTGAGGAACTCTGGCCCGTCACTGTATAGGTTGTGACGGGTGAGGTCATCCAGGGACATTCCCCGGGTGATGACGTCAGCTGGGTTGTGTTTTGTGTCTACATACCTCCAGCTTGCTACTTCTGTTAAATCTTGAATCTCTGTGACTCTGACTCCCACGAAGAT
Source organism: Notolepis coatsorum (assembly GCF_963971535.1). Classification (NCBI taxonomy): domain Eukaryota; kingdom Metazoa; phylum Chordata; class Actinopteri; order Aulopiformes; family Paralepididae; genus Notolepis; species Notolepis coatsorum. Next base: position 68,847,268 of record NC_140165.1, read on the forward strand.
CTTGTATCTGCACGAATCAGACCGGATCCATGTGAGTACTGTCGTGGAGTCTGACCACAAGATTGTTCTTTGCACCGGAATGGTGAGTTCACGTTGGATTAACGTGGCGAGTTGCGCTCCTGCTAGGGCTGCGCAGAGCTCTAGACGCGGGATAGATTGTTGCTTTCGTGGGGCTATTCTTGAGCGGGCCAGGATGAAGGCAGTATGTATTTCTCCTCCCTCCTCTCGGGCACGCAAGTAGGCCACCGAGCCGTAGGCTACTTCGGAGGCGTCGCTGAAGACGTGCAGGTCCATCTGGCACGTCTCCGGCCTCACTGTGGGTGGGAAGTAGCTGCGGCGTATGTTAACACCTGGGAGTGAGCTGAGTTCCGTCTCCCACTCTCTCCATGTGGATGCAAGGTGTTCGGGTATGGGGTCGTCCCAGCCCTGGTCCTTGTCCCATAACGCTCTTACAATCATCTTTGCCCTGGTGGTGTAAGGTAGAATACATCCCAACGGGTCATATTGTCTGGCGAGTGTTCTGTATACACTCCGTCTGGTGGTCGGTAGTGCAGTCGACCTTCCCTGCTCCTTGGTCAGGGGTGTGTGTTTATAATGGAGCGAGTCTGTTTTGAAGCGCCAGACTAGTCCTAATGTCATTTCTTGGGCTTCTCCTGGGATGGTCGCCATCCAGGTCTCGCTGCCCGCTGCCCTGTCCCCGGGGGAGAGGCTGCGCAATACTTGCGGGTCGCTGCTGGCCCACTGCCTGAGATCAAAGCCGCCTTTGATCAGGGAGGCGCGGAGCTTGAGTAGAAGGGCCTCGGCTTCTTCTGGCGTCGAGACGCTTTGCAGACAGTTGTCCATGTAGAAACTATTTTCTACACTTTTTCTGACCTCTTCATCAGCTGCTGGGTCCTCTGCGACGTGTTTTTGCAGTGTAAACGTAGCACAGCATGGACTGCATGTGGTTCCGAAAGGGAGGACTTCCCATTGATAGATGGCTGGTTGCTCATCCCCGATCCTCTCTCTCCATAGGAACCGCAGCAGGGGCTTGTCCTCCTCCACTAGTCTCACCTGCAGGAACATCCCTTTGATGTCGCCGCTGATGGCCACCTTGTCCTGGCGGAAACGTAGTAACACGCCTAGTAGGGAGGGGCCGAGTGTTGGGCCGGGCAAGAGCTCTTTATTCAGATTTTGTGATCCGATCTGGTAGCTGCAGTTGAACACAATACGATCCTTGCCGTTGTGGTGGACTTTGTGGTGCGGCACGTACCATGATTCGGTCGTCTGATCGGCCTCTTTAATGTCAATTTTCTTTATGTGTCCCGCTGTGATTAGCTTGTTAATCTCAGCGCGGTACACAGTCTCTTGAGCGGGGTCTCTGGCTAAGCGCCGCTCTGTGTTCAATAGATACCGCTCCGTCGCTTCTTTTGGGGCGTGGAAGGTGGGCATACCCTCTCGCCTCAAGAGTGGAGTTGCGTATCTCATCACTCCGTTGACTTTGACTCTCTTTGTCCCTTGCTCGAGGAGTGCTATAGCGTAAATGTCTTCCTTGAAACGAATGTCTTTCTTTTCGTTCTTAAAGGGCATCGTCTCTAGTGTCCATAGCCTCTCGACATGCTGTAGGAGGGTGGTGTCTTCTTCTGTCACTCTGGAGTGGAGGCAGCTGGTGGCTGCTGTTCGGTTAAGAGACTTAGCGAGGGGGCCTTGTAATGTCCATCCTAGGCGGGTCTCGACTGCTGCAGGACAGCCTCTGGGCCCTGTGTGGACCCGGTCTATCGGGACTATGAGGTCTGCATGGTCGGAGCCTATCAGCAGGGTCGGGGTGGCACCGTCTATGAGCGGGATAGGTAGTTGACGCAGGTGCACATATTTATCCATCAGCTTGGCGATGGGGTAGGTGTACTGCGACAGGCCTATTTCTTGGCTGGTGAAAGCATTAGTAATCCTATACCGTCTCTCTGGCTGCCCGCTTGCTGCGATAGTGAAGGAGACATTCTCGCCCTTTATCGTCTTTAGATCTCTTCTTATTGTCCGAATCGTCATCTGGTTTTCGCTCCCCCGCAGCCCCAGCTGGGCCGCAGCGGATGCGAGGAGAAGGGTCCTCTCTGACCCGTCGTCAAGGACGGCGTAAGTGTCCATGACCTTGTCTTGGTAACTCAGTGTTACGCGGACCACCTTTAAGAGCACTCGGGCGCCCCCGCTGCTGGCGGGGTCAATATACATAACACTTGCCTTTGTGCTGCTTGAGGGTGCAGGCTTTCTTCTGTTACTGTCGTGTAGGACATCTAGGTGGGCTCCGTCACACCGACTACACCTCTTCTTTAAGCGGCACTCGGCTGCCATGTGACTGCGCGCACATCGGTAACAGCGTCGGTTGGACTTTATCCATTGACCCACTTCATCGGCGGTCATCTTCTTGAATGTGTCACATTGTGACAACCAGTGTTCTTTCTCGCAGTACGGGCACACCATCTTCCACTTCTCTTTCATCGAGGGGGTACTGTGGTTCTTGCTGCTCGGTACTGGTTCTGATTGGTGCATGACGGTCACCAATCTTCGGCCATCGTTTGCTCTCCTAGGTCCCTCTCTGGATCTTGGGGTGCTCCGCATGAACGTATCCAACCGTAGGCTGTTGACTTCTCTCGCTAGGAAGTCGGCTAGGTCTAGGAGGGATGGCTCGGGACCGTTAGGATCACGGTGGTCTCTTTGCCGCCTGAAGCGCTCTTGTCGGGCGGGCGGAAGCTTCTCTAAAATCCTCTCGACATTAGAGTTTGCGTACAGTTCGTGCATACCCTTTTCTCTTTGCGCCCCCAGCATCCCTACCAGGGATTGTACCTTGATAGACAGGTCATCTAGTGAGCGATTGTCTGTGGCTGGGGGTAGGCGGTCGATATGCCTTATCTCTTGTATTACGTAATCCCATATACGTCCATATCTTTGGTCGAGTGCTGCTAGAGCCGCTGTGTATGGGGTAGTAGAGGTGGCATAGGCCAGCGCTATATTGTGCGCTCGAGGCACCTTGAGGTGCTTCAGTAGGATAGCATACTTGTACGGTTCGTCAGTTACATCGGACATCATTGTCTCTAGGCACATTCGTAGCTCGGTGTACTGTGCTCTGTTCTCGTGGGTGAAGTCCGGAAACGTCGGTGTGCCAATGTATGATGCCATGGATGGCTGGCACATCGGTGAGCGTTGGAAGAGAGGCCTCCTAGGCGAGTCTCCTCTTACGCTCTGCTTCTCTTTGGGCACCGGCAGCGGCGCGCTGGGCTTCGGCGGCGGCGCGCTCTGCTTCGGCGGCGGCGCGCTCTGCTTCGGCCCGGTCTCTTACCATATTCTCTTCCGTCTGAAGGCGTCTAATCTCTAGACGTATACGATCTTCGTCGCTCCGTTGCTGCGCTTGAAGGCGTTCTCTTTCCATGGAAGAATGTTCGCGCTCGCTAAGCATCTGTGCTTGGAGTCGATCGCGCTCTGCTTGGAGTCGATCGCGCTCTGTAGAGGCTGCTAGGCTGGCGAGGAATGCCTGTGCCAGCATCTTGTCCGCCCCGCTGGGGGAAGACGCTGGTTGAGGTGATCCGCTCCTGGCAGTACTCGTTGGAGATCTGTTCTCCTGTGGCGAGTCCTGGAGATCCATCTCCTGGGTGCTCTCCTCTTCTTGTATCGGGTAGAGTTCCATCTCTGGAGAGCTGTCTTTATCCTGGAGCTCTCCGGGGACTACTTCTTCGGTCTTGGCGGGGGGTAAAGTCGTGTCAGGTCCCTCCTGGTCCCTACCGTGAGCTTGGTCAGTTACATTAGAACCCACTAGGGCCTCTATTGGCGGGGTAACCTGGGCGATAGGGTCGGACATAATTTTACTATCTACTTTTTCCGCGTTTACCGTCTGTAGAAGGCTAGGTAGTATATTGGCAACGTAATCCTCTAAGTACTGAGGTGTCTGCCGTCTACGCTGCGGGCGATCTACTTTAGGAGAACCGTTTTGTGGAGTGTTCATCATAGGCCATGTCAATATTAATACCACTATATTAATATTACACTAGTTACCATCCGGCTCGAAGGACCAATTGTAACTGAGGGGTACAATTCCCTGACTGTATTGATAAGTATGGTATCATTAAACCACTACTGCTTTATGTACTTTAATTACTGGCCATACAGTACACGATATATGAATATGATGAACACTTCCCACAATGAAATCGGTCCCAGTCAAAGGTATTAATCAAGTATTTAATGGAGCAAAAGGTACATAGGATACTTTACATTATTCTTTGAATGCACTTGTAAGGCAAAGGAGTATGCGTAGGCAAATCAATAACGAATGTCCATTCTCTGGTTACGCAGGAGGTAATTATACAACCTGAATCTTAGGGAATTATATCTATGGTACACTAGTGATAGCGGGAGATACTGGAAGGGGTTCCCACTGGTTGTAAGCCAGCAGGGGGGGTAGAAGATCTGTCGGTAGTAGGACGTCTGGTCAACGATGACTAGGGAGACTTCAGGTACAGAAGCCGGTGCAGTAGCCTCTTGATCCACAGACGAATACAGCTTGGTTCTCTTGTAGACTGTAGTTCCACAGGGAAGAAAGCTAGGCGGCCTCAGGCTCTCTGAGCGCCGACTCGACTTGACTCCTCTCGGGGTAAATCCAACACGTGCAGCGTTGGCGATTATCCGCTCCATAAATCACAGTACCAAAGCAAATATATTCCAGCCGCAAAGGGCTATGTAGTCGTCGGGTAGATTAATCCAGTGTACATGTCCATACGGCTCTCGCCTAGGTCTCCTCGGGTGAAAGCGCCATGCGGTCGGCCCAGCCTGGATAAGAACTCTAGCTAATACGAGAAAGCGTTGGAGATGCTGGTCACTGTAGAATTCTAACCGCACGATACACTATACACAAATAGACTATTAAAGGCTTAATAGAAATATGTCGCACTCGACGGTATAGCGCCAAACTCTGACAATTCAGTTACTAATTTGCACGCGGTCTCGATGCTCTATTCTGAGGCCAAACAGGCCATACTTCACCGCACGTTGTATCGTGGGTGAGGCTTCAACTTATCGGTAACATGCTAAATGGACGAAGGGTACGGAGGTAAGGGGCTAAGGGGCTTCTACATTCACCTGCGCCGTATTTATACGCACGGTGCACAAACTAGTTCCACTCTCATTTCTGTCGCGTATCCCTGGGCAAGGTTGGGCATGTCCAGACACATCTTGACGGTGACTTTGAACCTGGCTCCGGAGGCCGGTCCCTTGCGCCGGTGGACCGCTGTCCAATAGGAGAATGAACTATTATGGTCTGGGCTAAAGGGATATTCCGTGTATATGTACAAGGAATATACAGGGGATATCAAACGATATACAAATACTATGCAATATATATCAATAAATAAATATATATATTCGGTTTAATCTGATCCTTTGTAACAGTGTAGATATATACATTGATCGTAGTGCAGATAGATACATTGATCATAGTGCAGATAGATACTGACCGTAAGAAACAAGCAACTCACCAGGAGGGATTCGTCGGTGGTGTTCCCGGCGTTGGCGTAATACTGGAGATCAGCAGCAACGATCCTTCCTTCATTCATAAAACCCACCTGGAATGTGCAACAAACTATGATATATTTTATGTCTAATGTCCACATTCCATTACCCTGCAGCCCCAGTGAGGAACCCTAATCCAAGTAAACAACAGGTAGTCAGATTATTATTGTAAGGGAACTACTGGTGATAACTGGGGACCTAGCAGTGAACAAAGTCAGCACATACCAATAATCTCTATAACCGATATTGGGTCCAGTACTGTTCACTATTTATATTAAAGGAACATGCCAACTTTTTGGGAAATTAGCTTATTTGCCATCTTCCCCGGAGTTAGACAAGCAGATACATACCCTGTTCTTCTCTGTGCATGCATTAGGCTTAGGGAACAGCCGCACCGTTAGCCTAGCTTAGCGTCATTCACTGGAAGTAGGTGTGCCAGTGTAGCCTAGTTCCCCAACAGTCACGAAATACACTCCAAATACAACTCCAAAACTTTCCTGTGACCTGTGCATTTACCATGTAATTTTTTTAAAATAATTTGACATTTTAGTTTTCTAAGCAGATATATACTCTGAACGAAAAGAAAACGACAATGTCTAATTATTTAAAGAAAAATCTCCACGTGGTAAATACACAGGTATTGTATGTCCCGAGTAGAGGGCGACAAGCTCCTGTAACCAACATGTTTGGATGGTGAGGAGTACCTTGTATCTCCCCAGTACAGTTTGGATGGTGAGGAGTACCTTGTATCTCCCCAGTACAGTTTGGATGGTGAGGAGTACCTTGTATCTCCCCAGTACAGGGTGGATGGTGAGGAGTACCTTGTATCTCCCCAGTACAGGGTGGCGAGCTCCTGTAATCAGCATGTCCTCTCCTCTCTCCAGAACACAGCGCACTGGCCGGTTAGTCCTGAGAACAAGGAAACACGTTTACATTAAAGACCCAGTCAGTGATTTTTTATCAAGGTTTTTTTCTTTCAAGACTTTTTTTTTACAGCCAGGCCCAAAAGGACCAACAGAATGAAAAGAAAATAATGCCATCCCTCCTCACCCTCCCCCCACCCCAATACCAGACATATAAACATATTAAACATTTCAAATCGACAGACATCAGTAGACATATACTTTTTACATTTTGCAGACAAAAAGAATTTAATAGAATAAACAAAAACAATGAAGTGGTAGGCTGGTTACATCGCCACTGTCACGCTGTCAGCTTCCATGCCTTCAAAAAAGGCCAAGAAAGGTTGCCAAATATTGTGGAATTTTTCCGTACATCCTCTGACAGTATACCTGATTTTTTCCAGTTTTATATGATACATGACTTCCCTCATCCAGTGACTGTATGCAGGCGGACTTGGGTCTTTCCATTTAAACAATGCCCAGTCCGTGATTTAAATGTGTATTATGTACAGTAGCCCCACCATCACAAAACGAAGAAATATTAATGGAGGGATCTGTTCATACTGTGGTTGATTGACTGAGCTCTTGATAAATCGACTAACACTAGACAACAGCTAAATATGAGTTTCGTATTCATACAGTATTCACTGTATTTGTGGCTGTAATAAGGTCCGTTTATTAGGGTGCCCCGGTCAAGCTTTTTTGCCCCTGATCCCGATGCAAATCAAATTAAAAGGAACAAGCCAACATTATAGGTTATTAACATCAGTTATTATTTTTAAACTCATGTTACCCGTTTGTACCAAACAAATTTTGGAACATTTAAAGGAACATTATACCGTCTTCCCCAGAGTCAGAAAAGAATATAAACTCACTCCCTTTCTGCAGGTAAACTCACTCTTTCTGCAGGTAAACTCACTCTCTTTCTGCAGATAAACTCACTCTCTTTTTGCAGGTAAACTCACTCCCTTTCTGCAGGTAAACTCACTCTGTTTCTGCAGGTGAACTCACTCTGTTTCTGCAGGTGAACTCACTCTCTTTCTGCAGGTGAACTCACTCCCTTTCTGCAGGTAAACTCACTCTATTTCTGCAGGTAAACTCACTCTGTTTCTGCAGGTAAACTCACTCTGTTTCTGCTGGTAAACTCACTCTGTTTCTGCAGGTAAACTCACTCTGTTTCTGCTGGTAAACTCACTCTCTTTCTGCAGGTAAACTCACTCTGTTTCTGCTGGTAAACTCACTCTGTTTCTGCAGGTAAACTCACTCTGTTTCTGCTGGTAAACTCACTCTCTTTCTGCAGGTAAACTCACTCTGTTTCTGCTGGGCAGGTAAACTCACTCTATTTCTGCAGGTAAACTCACTCTCTTTCTGCAGGTAAACTCACTTTCTTTCTGCAGGTAAACTCACTCTCTTTCTGCAGGTAAACTCACTCTTTCTGCAGGTAAACTCACTGTGTTTCTGCAGGTCAATTCACTCTGTTTCTGCAGGTCAACTCACTCTGTTTCTGCAGGTCAACTCACTCTGTTTCTGCAGGTCAACTCACTCTCTTTCTGCAGGTAAACTCACTCTGTTTCTGCTGGGCAGGTGAACTCACTCTCTTTCTGCAGGTAAACTCACTCTGTTTCTGCAGGTAAACTCACTCTCTTTCTGCAGGTAAACTCACTCTCGTTCTGCAGGTGAACTCACTCTCTTTCTGCAGGTCAACTCACTCTGTTTCTGCAGGTCAACTCACTCTGTTTCTGCAGGTGAAGTCACTCTGTTTCTGCAGGTGAACTCACTCTCTTTCTGCAGGTAAACTCACTCTCTTTCTGCAGGTGAACTCACTCTCTTTCTGCAGGTCAACTCACTCTGTTTCTGCAGGTAAACTCACTCTGTTTCTGCAGGTGAACTCACTCTCTTTCTGCAGGTAAACTCACTATGTTTCTGCAGGTAAACTCACTCTGTTTCTGCAGGTAAACTCACTCCCTTTCTGCAGGTAAACTCACTCTGTTTCTGCAGGTAAACTCACTCTCTTTCTGCAGGTAAACTCACTCTGTTTCTGCAGGTAAACTCACTCTGTTTCTGCAGGTAAACTCACTCTGTTTCTGCAGGTAAACTCACTCCCTTTCTGCAGGTAAACTCTCTCTGTTTCTGCAGGTAAACTCACTCTCTTTCTGCAGGTAAACTCACTCTGTTTCTGCAGGTAAACTCACTCTGTTTCTGCAGGTAAACTCACTCTCTTTCTGCAGGTGAACTCACTCTGTTTATGCAGGTGAACCCACTCTCTTTCTGCAGGTAAACTCACTCTTTCTGCAGGTGAATTCACTCTCTTTCGGCAGGTAAACTCACTCTGTTTCTGCAGGTGAACTCACTCTCTTTCGGCAGGTAAACTCACTCTCTTTCGGCAGGTAAACTCACTCTGTTTCTGCAGGTAAACTCACTCTGTTTCTGCAGGTAAACTCACTCTGTTTCTGCAGGTAAACTCACTCTCTTTCTGCAGGTGAACTCACTCTGTTTCTGCAGGTAAACTCACTCTCTTTCTGCAGGTAAACTCACTCTGTTTCTGCAGGTAAACTCACTCTTTCTGCAGGTAAACTCACTCATTCTGCAGGTGAACTCACTCTTTCTGCAGGTAAACTCACTCTTTCTGCAGGTAAACACACTCTTTCTGTAGGTAAACTCACTCTCTTTCTGCAGGTAAACTCACTCTGTTTCTGCAGGTAAACTCACTCTGTTTCTGCAGGTAAACTCACTCTCTCTCTCTGCAGGTAAACTCACTCTCTTTCTGCAGGTAAACTCACTCTGTTTCTGCAGGTAAACTCACTCTCTTTCTGCAGGTAAACTCACTCTGTTTCTGCAGGTAAACTCACTCTCTTTCTGCAGGTAAACTCACTCTGTTTCTGCAGGTAAACTCACTCTCTTTCTGCAGGTAAACGCACTCTCTTTCTGCAGGTGAACTCACTCTGTTTCTGCAGGTAAATTCACTCTGGTTCTGCAGGTAAACTCACTCTCTTTCTGCAGGTAAACTCACTCATTCTGCAGGTGAACTCACTCTGTTTCTGCAGGTGAACTCACTCTCTTTCTGCAGGTAAACTCACTCTCTTTCTGCAGGTAAACGCACTCTCTTTCTGCAGGGAAACTCAATCTTTCTGCAGGTAAACTCACTCTCTTTCTGCTGGTGAACTTACTCTTTCTGCAGGTAAACTCACTCTTTCTGCAGGTAAACTCACTCTTTCTGCAGGTAAACTCACTCTCTTTATGCAGGTAAACTCACTCTGTTTCTGCAGGTAAACTCACTCTCTTTCTGCAGGTAAACTCACTCTTTCTGCAGGTAAACTCACTCTGTTTCTGCAGGTAAACTCACTCTCTTTCTGCAGGTAAACTCACTGTTTCTGCAGGTAAACTCACTCTTTCTGCAGGTAAACTCACTCTGTTTCTGCAGGTAAACTCACTCTCTTTCTGCAGGTAAACTCACTCTGTTTCTGCAGGTGAACTCACTCTCTTTCTGCAGGTAAACTCACTCTTTCTGCAGGTAAACTCACTCTGTTTCTGCAGGTAAACTCACTCTCTTTCTGCAGGTAAACTCACTCTGTTTCTGCAGGTGAACTCACTCTCTTTCTGCAGGTAAACTCACTCTCTTTCTGCAGGTAAACTCACTCTGTTTCTGCAGGTGAACTCACTCTGTTTATGCAGGTGAACCCACTATGTTTCTGCAGGTGAACTCACTCTTTCTGCAGGTAAACTCACTCTCTTTCTGCAGGTAAACGCACTCTCTTTCTGCAGGTAAACTCACTCTCTTTCTGCAGGTAAACTCACTCTTTCTGCAGGTGAACTCACTCTGTTTCTGCAGGTAAACTCACTCTTTCTGCAGGTGAACGCACTCTGTTTCTGCAGGTAAACTCACTCTTTCTGCAGGTAAACTCACTCTCTTTATGCAGGTGAACTCACTCTGTTTCTGCAGGTAAACTCACTCTGTTTCTGCAGGTAAACTCACTCTCTTTCTGCAGGTAAACTCACTCTGTTTCTGCAGGTAAACTCACTCTGTTTCTGCAGGTAAACTCACTCTCTTTCTGCAGGTGAACTCACTCTGTTTCTGCAGGTAAACTCACTCTGTTTCTGCAGGTAAACTCACTCTCTTTCTGCAGGTAAACTCACTCTCTTTCTGCAGGTAAACTCACTCTGTTTCTGCAGGTGAACTCACTCTTTCTGCAGGTAAACTCACTCTCTTTCTGCAGGTAAACTCACTCTGTTTCTGCAGGTAAACTCACTCTGTTTCTGCAGGTAAACTCACTCTCTTTCTGCAGGTAAACTCACTCTGTTTCTGCAGGTAAACTCACTATTTCTGCAGGTAAACTCACTCTGTTTCTGCAGGTAAACTCACTCTGTTTCTGCAGGTAAACTCACTCTGTTTCTGCAGGTAAACTCACTCTGTTTCTGCAGGTAAACTCACTCTCTTTCTGCAGGTAAACTCACTCTGTTTATCACTCTTTCTGCAGGTAAACTCACTCTCTTTCTGCAGGTAAACTCACTCTGTTTCTGCAGGTAAACTCACTCTGTTTCTGCAGGTAAACTCACTCTCTTTCTGCAGGTAAACTCACTCTGTTTCTGCAGGTAAACTCACTCTGTTTCTGCAGGTAAACTCACTCTGTTTCTGCAGGTCAACTCACTCTTTCTGCAGGTAAGCTAAACTCACTCTTTCTGCAGGTAAACTCACTCTCTTTCTGCAGGTAAACTCACTCCGTCTGCAGGTAAACTCACTCTTTCTGCAGGTAAACTCACTCTTTCTGCAGGTAAACTCACTCTGTTTCTGCAGGTGAACTCACTCTCTTTCTGCAGGTAAACTCACTCTCTTTCTGCAGGTAAACTCACTCTGTTTCTGCAGGTAAACTCACTCTGTTTATGCAGGTGAACCCACTCTGTTTCTGCAGGTGCACTCACTCTTTCTGCAGGTAAACTCACTCTCTTTCTGCAGGTAAACGCACTCTCTTTCTGCAGGTAAACTCACTCTCTTTCTGCAGGTAAACTCACTCTTTCTGCAGGTGAACTCACTCTGTTTCTGCAGGTAAACTCACTCTTTCTGCAGGTGAACGCACTCTGTTTCTGCAGGTAAACTCACTCTTTCTGCAGGTGAACGCACTCTGTTTCTGCAGGTAAACTCACTCTTTCTGCAGGTAAACTCACTCTCTTTATGCAGGTGAACTCACTCTGTTTCTGCAGGTAAACTCACTCTGTTTCTGCAGGTAAACTCACTCTCTTTCTGCAGGTAAACTCACTCTGTTTCTGCAGGTAAACTCACTCTGTTTCTGCAGGTAAACTCACTCTCTTTCTGCAGGTGAACTCACTCTGTTTCTGCAGGTAAACTCACTCTGTTTCTGCAGGTAAACTCACTCTCTTTCTGCAGGTAAACTCACTCTCTTTCTGCAGGTAAACTCACTCTGTTTCTGCAGGTGAACTCACTCTTTCTGCAGGTAAACTCACTCTCTTTCTGCAGGTAAACTCACTCTGTTTCTGCAGGTAAACTCACTCTGTTTCTGCAGGTAAACTCACTCTCTTTCTGCAGGTAAACTCACTCTGTTTCTGCAGGTAAACTCACTATTTCTGCAGGTAAACTCACTCTGTTTCTGCAGGTAAACTCACTCTGTTTCTGCAGGTAAACTCACTCTGTTTCTGCAGGTAAACTCACTCTGTTTCTGCAGGTAAACTCACTCTCTTTCTGCAGGTAAACTCACTCTGTTTATCACTCTTTCTGCAGGTAAACTCACTCTCTTTCTGCAGGTAAACTCACTCTGTTTCTGCAGGTAAACTCACTCTGTTTCTGCAGGTAAACTCACTCTCTTTCTGCAGGTAAACTCACTCTGTTTCTGCAGGTAAACTCACTCTGTTTCTGCAGGTAAACTCACTCTGTTTCTGCAGGTCAACTCACTCTTTCTGCAGGTAAGCTAAACTCACTCTTTCTGCAGGTAAACTCACTCTCTTTCTGCAGGTAAACTCACTCTGTCTGCAGGTAAACTCACTCTTTCTGCAGGTAAACTCACTCTGTTTCTGCAGGTGAACTCACTCTCTTTCTGCAGGTAAACTCACTCTCTTTCTGCAGGTAAACTCACTCTGTTTCTGCAGGTGAACTCACTCTGTTTATGCAGGTGAACCCACTCTGTTTCTGCAGGTGCACTCACTCTTTCTGCAGGTAAACTCACTCTCTTTCTGCAGGTAAATGCACTCTCTTTCTGCAGGTAAACTCACTCTCTTTCTGCAGGTAAACTCACTCTTTCTGCAGGTGAACTCACTCTGTTTCTGCAGGTAAACTCACTCTTTCTGCAGGTGAACGCACTCTGTTTCTGCAGGTAAACTCACTCTTTCTGCAGGTAAACTCACTCTCTTTATGCAGGTGAACTCACTCTGTTTCTGCAGGTAAACTCACTCTGTTTCTGCAGGTGAACTCACTCTGTTTATGCAGGTGAACCCACTCTGTTTCTGCAGGTGCACTCACTCTTTCTGCAGGTAAACTCACTCTCTTTCTGCAGGTAAACGCACTCTCTTTCTGCAGGTAAACTCACTCTCTTTCTGCAGGTAAACTCACTCTTTCTGCAGGTGAACTCACTCTGTTTCTGCAGGTAAACTCACTCTTTCTGCAGGTGAACGCACTCTGTTTCTGCAGGTAAACTCACTCTTTCTGCAGGTAAACTCACTCTCTTTATGCAGGTGAACTCACTCTGTTTCTGCAGGTAAACTCACTCTGTTTCTGCAGGTAAACTCACTCTCTTTCTGCAGGTAAACTCACTCTGTTTCTGCAGGTAAACTCACTCTGTTTCTGCAGGTAAACTCACTCTCTTTCTGCAGGTGAACTCACTCTGTTTCTGCAGGTAAACTCACTCTGTTTCTGCAGGTAAACTCACTCTCTTTCTGCAGGTAAACTCACTCTCTTTCTGCAGGTAAACTCACTCTGTTTCTGCAGGTGAACTCACTCTTTCTGCAGGTAAACTCACTCTCTTTCTGCAGGTAAACTCACTCTGTTTCTGCAGGTAAACTCACTCTGTTTCTGCAGGTAAACTCACTCTCTTTCTGCAGGTAAACTCACTCTGTTTCTGCAGGTAAACTCACTATTTCTGCAGGTAAACTCACTCTGTTTCTGCAGGTAAACTCACTCTGTTTCTGCAGGTAAACTCACTCTCTTTCTGCAGGTAAACTCACTCTGTTTCTGCAGGTAAACTCACTCTGTTTCTGCAGGTAAACTCACTCTGTTTCTGCAGGTCAACTCACTCTTTCTGCAGGTAAGCTAAACTCACTCTTTCTGCAGGTAAACTCACTCTCTTTCTGCAGGTAAACTCACTCTTTCTGCAGGTAAACTCACTCTTTCTGCAGGTAAACTCACTCTTTCTGCAGGTAAACTCACTCTCTTTCTGCAGGTAAACTCACTCTCTTTCTGCAGGTAAACTCACTCTCTTTCTGCAGGTAAACTCACTCTCTTTCTGCAGGTGAACTCACTCTGTTTCTGCAGGTAAACTCACTCTGTTTCTGCAGGTAAACTCACTCTGTTTCTGCAGGTGAACTCACTCTATTTATGCAGGTGAACTCACTCTGTTTCTGCAGGTGAACTCACTCTGTTTCTGCAGGTGAACTCACTCTATTTCTGCAGGTGAACTCACTCTGTTTCTGCAGGTGAACTCACTCTATTTCTGCAGGTGAACTCACTCTGTTTCTGCAGGTAAACTCACTCTTTCTGCAGGTAAACTCACTCTGTTTCTGCAGGTAAACTCACTCTGTTTCTGCAGGTAAACTCACTCTCTTTCTGCAGGTAAACTCACTCTGTTTCTGCAGGTAAACTCACTCTGTTTCTGCAGGTAAACTCACTCTGTTTCTGCAGGTCAACTCACTCTTTCTGCAGGTAAGCTAAACTCACTCTTTCTGCAGGTAAACTCACTCTCTTTCTGCAGGTAAACTCACTCTTTCTGCAGGTAAACTCACTCTTTCTGCAGGTAAACTCACTCTCTTTCTGCAGGTAAACTCACTCTCTTTCTGCAGGTAAACTCACTCTCTTTCTGCAGGTGAACTCACTCTGTTTCTGCAGGTAAACTCACTCTGTTTCTGCAGGTAAACTCACTCTGTTTCTGCAGGTGAACTCACTCTATTTATGCAGGTGAACTCACTCTGTTTCTGCAGGTGAACTCACTCTGTTTCTGCAGGTGAACTCACTCTATTTCTGCAGGTGAACTCACTCTGTTTCTGCAGGTGAACTCACTCTATTTCTGCAGGTGAACTCACTCTGTTTCTGCAGGTAAACTCACTCTTTCTGCAGGTAAACTCACTCTGTTTCTGCAGGTAAACTCACTCTGTTTCTGCAGGTAAACTCACTCTTTCTGCAGGTAAACTCACTCTATTTCTGCTGGTGAACTCACTCTTTCTGCAGGTAAACTCACTCTTTCTGCAGGTAAACTCACTCTCTTTCTGCAGGTAAACTCACTCTGTTTCTGCAGGTAAACTCACTCTTTCTGCAGGTAAACTCACTCTGTTTATCACTCTTTCTGCAGGTAAACTCACTCTCTTTCTGCAGGTAAACTCACTCTCTTTCTGCAGGTAAACTCACTCTTTCTGCAGGTAAACTCACTCTCTTTCTGCAGGTAAACTCACACTTTCTGCAGGTAAACTTGCTCTCTTTCTGCAGGTAAACTCACTCTGTTTCTGCAGGTAAACTCACTCTGTTTCTGCAGGTAAACTCACTCTGTTTCTGCAGGTGAACTTACTCTCTCTCTGCAGGTAAACTCACTCTGGCTCATTTCTCACAATTCATTAAATCAATTACTGCAGCTTTAATGGTTTTTTAATAGTTTTCACAATTTTTTTTAACACAAAAGGATCAGAATTTGTTGGGCTTAATGTTTATGTAATGTTTGTAAACCTCGGTGCAAAACAGATCTACATTCCAATTTACAATAGATTAGGAATGTTCCAAATAGCATGTTTTCCATTTACACATTAATCTCTAAAGAATAAAGAATAAATGTGAATATACCTAACATTGATATGGTAAAAACAAAAAACAAATGCCTTTAGTCTCAGACGACCTAAAAGCATGTCTTTGATACAAGGACTGACAGTATGTAACCATTTAAGTTTTACATCTACAGAAGTTTGAAAAAAGTTTGCTAACAAACAAGTGTCATGCATTACCTGTGAGCCGCCACTAGGGGCAGAGTGGCTAACCGAGTAAGTGACTGGCCAAATAACTGTCTGAATGAATGACTGACTGATGTGCTTTGCCTAAAAACCACAACAACAACATCACTATGAGGAGTTATGAGTTAGTTCCTAAAAAGCTTATTTTCCATCTACAAATCACACTCTCAAGGAACATTACAGTATGTGTGTCTGGGACTCCCTTAAAACTTGATATCTCATCTATAAGACCACCCCCTACCTGTTACTTCATTGGATCTTACCTTAAAAAAGGTGCTATAGATATAGATATATAGATACATTTTTCATCATACTTTTTTTTTAACACTATGATCTCCGTGGACGAGTTTAGACGTCATTCCTAGCCATGCTCATTCTGCCGAAGACGCCGTAACTCGTCTTTGATGTCAATATTTCAAAAATCTGTTATCGAAATCATATTTCCTTTCCGGAGCCCTGAGACACACTGCAAAGCTCCACTCAACTCTCTAGCGGTTCAAGAGGGCCATCTGGTGGCCGATCGGCAGATCGCCAACCGGAAATGAGCCTTTGAACCGGTAGTGCTCATCCATATGTGGTCCGGGCACTCGCTATCGTTAGAGAGACTCTGTCTTGACACAGTGAACATCGATCGGTGCAAATAACTCGAAAAAACAACATGATTTGGACGTATATACTATTATACAACCTGGAAATGGATCGGGCATTTCTCCATCCCATAATAGAAAAAAATCTGTTCCACGCTCATCTGCCAGCGGCGCGAGGAAGCCACGGTAAGATTCAGCGTTATATTCTAACGTGTTCCATATAAACTGCTATGATGAACATATGACCCACTCTGGATGAATCATCTAACGCTGCCCACGGAATTATAAACGATCCCCCGCCCATCCGGTCATCATCAGATGATATGTAGTAACTCCTAGAAGCACATCCAGTTGAAATTTTTTATCTCGCACAGATTCCTACCAAACTGTATTTGATCATCAATATAATGCATTTAGGGCTATAAATCACGTTCTGAAGAAAGCTGCAGAAAACGATAAAAACATACTTATACTTTAGACCATATTTTAGTATGAATATGTGAATGAAAAAGTTTAACGTTGCTACACCCTGAACAATACATATAGGACATTGAATGGGCCATAATAATGGCAATTTAGCAATAGAATTAAAAAAGTTATAGCCCTGCAAAGAAGGGGAACTTCTCCATAGACAAATAGAGATGGCGAGGGATGGTAAATTATGAATTTAACCCATGGCGATCAAAGTGTTAATAATAAATAATACATCCACAGCGCTTTTACAAAGGTGCAGAATAAAAGTGTTGCTTTCCCCCCCAAACATTATTGATTAATTAATTTATCATAAAAAAGGTCCACAATGAATGTTGTTGTTTGCATGTTGCCTGCATGTATGCCCTCCCTACTTCCCATGTGCACCAGATTGGAAAAATTACATGCTGATGCTCTAGCGCGACACCTAGTGGCTGAATGTTATCTATAGCACCTTTAACTAGCCCATTGGATGCGGTACAAGAGTGACGAGGTACGAAATACAAAGTTTTTTCGGGAGTCCCATGTGTATATATATGCCCAAAGTATAGGGTGGATTCAAATAAATTCCTTATTGCAGCGTTTGCACAGTTGAAGTTTGGGTCGGGACGTACTTCCACGCAGCCACGGAGGTGATGCACGCCAGGACGGTGGTTTTGGTGAGTTTCCCTCCGAACGCTCCGCCCAGCCGCTTGACGTGGCAGGTGACCCGGTTGGAGGGGATGGCGAGCGTCTCTGCGACCGCTTCCTGGGGGGGGGAGACATGTCAGACCCCTGCTCTAGCCGACCCCTGCTCTAGACGACCCCTGCTCTAGCCGACCCCTGCTCTAGACGACCCCTGCTCTAGACGACCCCTGCTCTAGCCGACCCCTGCTCTAGACGACCCCTGCTCTAGATGACCCCTGCTCTAGATGACCCCTGCTCTAGATGACCCCTGCTCTAGACGACCCCTGCTCTAGCCGACCCCTGCTCTAGACGACCCCTGCTCTAGCCGACCCCTGCTCTAGACGACCCCTGCTCTAGCCGACCCCTGATCTAGACGACCCCTGCTCTAGATGACCCCTGCTCTAGACGACCCCTGCTCTAGCCGACCCCTGCTCTAGACGACCCCTGCTCTAGATGACCCCTGCTCTAGACGACCCCTGCTCTAGCCGACCCCTGCTCTAGCCGACCCCTGCTCTAGATGACCCCTGCTCTAGCCGACCCCTGATCTAGACGACCCCTGCTCTAGATGACCCCTGCTCTAGAGTCTAGACGACCCCTGCTCTAGCCGACCCCTGCTCTAGACGACCCCTGCTCTAGACGACCCCTGCTCTAGACAACCCCTGCTCTAGCCGACCCCTGCTCTAGCCGACCCCTGCTCTAGATGACCCCTGCTCTAGCCGTCCCCTGCTCTAGACGACCCCTGCTCTAGACGACCCCTGCTCTAGCCGTCCCCTGCTCTAGATGACCCCTGCTCTAGACGACCCCTGCTCTAGCCGACCCCTGCTCTAGCCGACCCCTGCTCTAGATGACCCCTGCTCTAGATGACCTCTGCTCTAGACTATGCGTTTAACGTGGCCAAAAGAAATCGTCACTTTAAAATGCGTTTTCGAAAATCTCCCGTTTTCTTTTCCGAAAATGCCCTTTTACGTGTGGATGAAAGGCCCAAACGTAGAAGAAAATGTGCGTTTTGCTAAATATCCGTATTCGTGTGGACATGGCCTTAGTCGTCTTGACAAACACATGATGGGTGGAGGAGGCAGGTTACCTGGGTATACGCTGGCTACAGGCAGGCAGGGTGGAGGAGGCAGGTTACCTGGGTATACGCTGGCCACTGGCAGGCAGGGTGGAGGGGGCAGGTTACCTGGGTATACGCTGGCCACTGACAGGGTGGAGGGGGCAGGTTACCTAGGGTATATGCTGGCCACTGACAGGCAGGGTGGAGGAGGCAGGTTACCTGGGTATACGCTGGCCACTGACAGGGTGGAGGGGGCAGGTTACCTGGGTATATGCTGGCCACAGGCAGGGTGGAGGGGGCAGGTTACCTGGGTATACGCTGGCCACTGACAGGGTGGAGGGGGCAGGTTACCTGGGTATACGCTGGCCACTGGCAGGCAGGGTGGAGGGGGCAGGTTACCTGGGTATACGCTGGCCACTGGCAGGCAGGGTGGAGGAGGCAGGTTACCTGGGTATACGCTGGCCACTGGCAGGGTGGAGGAGGCAGGTTACCTGGGTATACGCTGGCCACTGGTAGGCAGGGTGGAGGGGGCAGGTACCTGGGTATACGCTGGCCACTGGCAGGGTGGAGGAGGCAGGTTACCTGGGTATACGCTGGCTACTGGCAGGCAGGGTGGAGGAGGCAGGTTACCTGGGTATACGCTGGCTACTGGCAGGCAGGGTGGAGGGGGCAGGTTACCTGGGTATACGCTGGCCACTGGCAGGGTGGAGGAGGCAGGTTACCTGGGTATACGCTGGCCACTGGCAGGGTGGAGGAGGCAGGTTACCTGGGTATACGCTGGCCACTGGCAGGCGACGTGAACTTTGAACTCTCTCTCCTCCCCGACTGGGACGACCAGCATGCTCTGCGTCTCCATGTAGAAGTGCTCCTGACCTCCGATATGCAGCGACCCTGAGGACAATAACATCACTTAGACCTTTATTTAACCAGGCAGGTCAATTAACACATTTTTTTTTTTAATCCACTTTTTCTCCTGTTTTTTCTATTTTTTCTCCCATCCCAATTTCATGATTCCAATTCTCCCCTCCCCTGTCTTGAACGTTGCTAGACTATGCCCCCCACTGGTCAGTTGTAGGGAGGATAGAAGCCTTGCATCACGTGTCCCCTCCGGTACACGAGGAGGCAGCCTGTCGCATCTTTTCACCAGACAGCGCGGACTCTCAGCGGCGAGGAGTAACGCATGGGAGGCTCACGCTGCCCCCGATACTTCCTGTCTCTGCTGTACAGGCGTCACCCAACCGACCTGTAGGAGTCACTGTCCACAATGTCCAATCCCCACCCACCGGCTTTCCCACCCTCTAACACTGCCAATTGTGTTAGTATGATGGCCGGCCAGGCCGGTAGCAACGCAGAGAGCTGGGCTCGATACCAGCGTCTCCTGCGTTAGTGGCGAGCGCCTTGCCCACTGCGCCACTCAGCCGCTAATTAAGAACAAAGAGGGCATATTGAAGGGTAACGATAAACACATGAAATACAATTAAATAGAAAAGAGACAGACGGTACATACATTAGAGGTAAGGTAAATAACAACCAAATAAAAGTACAGTTGTAGGGGTGTGTAAAAGACTGTGATAGATTCCTTAAAAGTAGATAGGGGGATCAAATAAGATCAGAGGAAAGCACAATTAAGGTCAGGGAGCTAATTAATGACTTTTATTTACTCATGACGGAACATTCTATTACCATTTTCTTGTCAATAGGACAATCTTCTCTTGCGAAAAGTTTTTTTTTGTAATGTGAATAGAAAACCCTCTTCCCGATATTCCCTGAATTTAAAAGATGGAGCCCAACCCCCGTTTTTAACACAGAGCCCCAGAGACACATCGTACCTTCATAAACTCGATCAACGCTTTCAAAGGCCTCACTCACGTTTCCTCTCTCGATCACCCTGCGAGGCTCAAAGAATGACTCCTTTTCAATGGCCTCCTGTTGCCGACAGAGAAACAGGACACCCAGAGTGCATGGAACCAAGGCAAGCATCGAAAACAGTCAAGTGTCGTAATTAGGGATGTCCGATATTATCAGCCTACCGATATTATCGGCCGATATTGGCATTAAAATGTAATATCGGAAATTATCGGTATTCAAATTCTATTTTTATATTATATATATTTTCATTTATTTAACCTTTATTTACCCAGGCAAGCAAGTACGAACTAATTCTTATTTTATTTATTGTCAAAAGTATGCATAATGTTGTGTTAATTCCACGACAAGAGATATGTAATGTTAATTACCTGAAATTATTTTAAAAAATTGGGGGGGAAACCCTGCATATATCGGTATCGGTTGATATCGGTATAGGAAATTAAGAGTTGGACAATATCGGTATATCGGATATCGGTAAAAAAGCCAATATCGAACATCCCTAGTCGTAATGCGAGGCAGTGTGTGCAGTTCAACACGTTCAAACTCAAAACTGGAGATTAACTGAAATCCCCTCTCTCTCAAATCAACTCAATTCAAAGTGCTTCATTGGCACGACGACATAAGAGTAAACAGTAAATCACAAACGGTAAATCATAATACAGAAATGGAAATTCTGATCATATATTTTAAGTTTCTCCCCAAAATGAAGCATCCACCATTCACAAATAGGTTATACCTACTGTGACTTAATGATGATGGCAACGCAGGGGCGTAACTATGGGGGGGGGGGGGTCCCCGGGAAATGTCCCCCGCATGGTTTCAGAATGGAGTTATTGTCCCCCCCCACGTTTTTACCGTCCAAAAACAATGTTACATGATAATAAACGGTGACGCGACGCGGCACTTTGACCACATCGGCTGCTTGTTCCATCTCTGAGCTCAGGTCTTCATCATATCTATGTCTGTCACTATAGCCAATTGAAATGCTAGAAATGATCACGTGGACTGGGAGAACCAATGGAATTTCACTTTCACTTCCGCGTTTGGGATGCGATCATGCGAGCGAACGCTTGCAAAAATTTGTTAAAAAAAACAAAACAAATGTCTTTGATAGCTTCTTTGCAACGGGGAAATACCAACTGATGAGCCAGAAGAGGAGCCTACGACCTATAAAGCTTCTTTTAATAAACAGGAGTCATACTTAAAATATGGGTTTATCGCAACAGGTGACTCTCGTGTGTTGACATGGCAACACGAGGTAATGACGCAACTGTGTTCAAGTTGCAGAAGATAAAGTAGTTGCATTCAACGCAAGTGGACATTTGACATGTTTCAAAGTTGGGATTTTGGATTTATAATGCGAGCACCTGCATTAAAATCAAATGACTGATCTGTTCATGTGTTATGCACCCGAGAGGCACTTTATAATAGAAAAAAGACAGTGCAAACATGTATATGTCGCTTACAGTTTATTATGCCTATGCAGCTCATTTATTTTGACAGAGTTAAACATTTTTCACTATCATTACAGGGCTGTACGCTAAGCTTTTTCACTAGGGGCACACTTGCCCCTAAATGAGAAATTTAGGGGCAAACAATATTTTTTAGGGGCACATTTTTAAATAACTATTTTACCATTATAGTAGGGCTGGGCGATATGGCCTCTAAATGACATCGCAATATTTTGACATTTCCTCTAAAGCACTTAAAAATGCTTGATTTAACCCTTTGATGCATACAGTCACGCCAATATGATGATTATAATAAGTCCCTGCAACATATGTTTGCATTATTAAACCATGAAGATGCTTTAAAAAATAATTTAATGAAAATGGACTAAGAGTAGTCTACTGACACACTAATAAAAAAAATTATTTACATCTAAGACAATTTATATAAAAACTCTTGGGTGCCTTTTACACAGTACTGTGTTTTCTATCCACTTTAGCCAAACACACACACACACACACACATATATATATATATACACACACACTACTGTGAGAAAATAATAATCACACAGACTTAATGATTTTAGAATATTTCAGATAATGAAATTAAATGTTTATATCATCAACTATCCAGTTAGTATTTATACTGTGTGTAACATTTGGCTACTTTAAATTATTGAATGTAGAGAGAGAGCGAGAGAGAGAGAGAGAGAGAGAGAGAGAGAGAGAGAGAGAGAGAGAGAGAGAGAGAGAGAGAGAGGGGCGAGAACGAACAAGAGAGCCAGCCCCCCCCTTCGCGTTTTGATAGTCTAAGCTGCCGTAGGTGATGACGTCACACTCGAATGTAAACAGGAAGAGATGGAGACACACGGAGATGGAAATTCAATGATATACAGAAATGAATAACCAATAAATATGAAGTTATGTTTAAACGTCTGTTGTCAAGCGTTGTCAATATAACCCACCCCTTTCCTCACGAATGGAACTAGTCTTGTGGAGTCCGCTTTGACCGTTTTCCAGGGTTAGCAGAGATCGCTAGTTAGCTTAGCATAATCCTAATGGTAACCTTGGTTAGAAGCTACCGTTAGCTCATTGCTCGTGTCAATTAAATTGCATGTTATTAAAGGTCCGCGCTGGTCTGTCTAATTAAATTACAACCGCAACATTATATTGCACTGTACAGCCCTGGTTGTAGGCTAATGTTTTACTACAATTTGTATGGATTAATTTAGGAGTGAAATGCGAATGAAGGGTTGAAATTACCACTCGCAAGCTTGCCCCCAGATATTATTTTAAACTCGCACGGACCAAATTAGGGGGCAATTTGCGATCATATCATCGCAGTGTACAGGCCTGCATTATATTAAATTAGCGGACGTGGAGCCGGACAAGCCCTGGCTCCACGATGACCACCTCTTACAAGAGGCGCCACCGCCTGGGAAAATGCGTATTGCACACCTGGTATTAGAAAAAAAAATTAGGTAGGGGGGGGGGGGGCACTGCCACCCTACCCCCCCCCCCCCCCCTGCGACGTCACTGACCACGCCCCTAATCTGTCCCCCGCACCACTGGCAACAGAGTTACGCCACTGTGGCAACGCCATGAGGTCGTTACTAGCCATCTTAAGACCTTTGCTTACAATGCAGTAACTTTTTCATAGGATATAATCATTTGTACTCTTGAAATGTTCAGTGAATAAAGTTTCAAATGCTACTAAAGTATCAAATCAAATACTGTATGATTTGTAATTGTTTATGTTGTCCCCCCCCCCCCCCCATTAATAGCTTTTTGCCGTTTGATTGTATACAACTATTATTGTTTTGCATATGTTTTAATTTGTGCTGTAAGACAAATGGCTTCTTAAAAGATATTGTTTTGCATATGTTTTTAACTTGTGCTGTAAGACAAATTGCTTCTTAAAATATATTGAGGTCATCTATAGCCTCTATTGTGTCTTTATTGTGGATCACACACCTCCACGGTGAAGATGGGGTCAGGCAGGTCCTCGTAGGTGATCTTCACGGCGCCTGCACCTTGCTTGGCGCGGGCCTTGGTGTCAGCGACCACCGCACACACCATCTGGCCCACACACGACACCTGGTGGACACCCATGGGACGGGAAACACTGATACATAACGCATTTCACGGATCAATTCAATTTGCGACAGTATAAATGGTAAATGGACTGCATTTATTAGATTGGATTCAAATGCATTGGCATTATGCAGCACAAGTACAGTACAACAAAAAGAAGTTTGTCATCCAGCCAGAGTGCAAATGTAACAGTGTCGTACCCGCCCCTTTTCAAAGATGGCAGCTCTATGTTTTTATGCTGCGTGTTTGTGAGATTTTATGTCTTTTAAATGTGTTTTTTATGGCTTTTTATGTTTTTTTTTGCTAAATTTGTTTGATATTTCATTCATTGATCTACTGGCAGGATTTTGTCCGAAAATCTGCTTGGATTACCTGCTTTCTGTCCCGTTCACTGACATGCTCTGCACAGCCTACCTGTCCCGTTTACTGACATGCTCTGCACATCCTACCTGTCCCCTTTACTGACATGCTCTGCACAGCCTACCTGTCCCCTTTACTGACATGCTCTGCACAGCCTACCTGTCCCCTTTACTGACATGCTCTGCACAGCCTACCTGTCCCCTTTACTGACATGCTCTGCACAGCCTACCTGTCCCCTTTACTGACATGCTCTGCACAGCCTACCTGTCCCCTTTACTGACATGCTCTGCACAGCCTACCTGTCCCCTTTACTGACATGCTCTGCACAGCCTACCTGTCCCCTTTACTGACATGCTCTGCACAGCCTACCTGTCCCCTTTACTCACATGCTCTGCACAGCCTACCTGTCCCCTTTACTGACATGCTCTGCACAGCCTACCTGTCCCCTTTACTGACATGCTCTGCACAGCCTACCTGTCCCCTTTACTCACATGCTCTGCGCAGCCTACCTGTCCCCTTTACTCACATGCTCTGCACAGCCTACCTGTCCCCTTTACTGACATGCTCTGCGCAGCCTACCTGTCCCCTTTACTGACATGCTCTGCACAGCCTACCTGTCGCAGGTAGTGGTTTACTATCTGCTCAACTGTCTATGCGCTAAAATCATGTTTTACTGTGTCTAGTCTACGGATTCTCTTTTCTTCTCAATACTAAGCAAGGCTGTAAATTCAAATTGTAACTCAACTAAAATGGTTAAATTACGGTGCTGATTCTGTTACTATTGATGTTGTCTGGCAATGTTTAAGTCTGGTCCTGGGCCTGGTTTAGATTGTGTACAAACTCCTGCTGATTTTAGTGTGAGATCAGGTCTGGGAATCATTCATTCATATGTCCCTCTTACCTAAAATAGATTTTGTACGAATTTGGGTACATAGTAATAATGTATCGAAATCTGTAAATGATGATGTCATTTCCATTGATGGCAATAACTTCAATCGTGCTGCTCGCCCTAAACGTAGTGGTGGTGTAATTGGATATTCTAAATGCAAATTCCATACAAACCATTGGTAACAAAATCAATTCCTAAGCAGTTTTAAATGTTGGCCTTACAAGTTGATGTATCTAAGGGATGCAATGTTACTGTTGGGAGGTGTAGTCTGACGTCACTGGTTGTTCCACCCGTATAGGGATTTATCATTGGGAAAGTGGATTAACGAATGGATTAAGAATTGTAACAATTCTGCCGCATGGACATTTAAAAGCTTTACATTTTTGCACAAAATTAGTTCCCTTCTATCACTAACATTATTGTTTAAGCATTTTTGGTTGAAATCAAATTTGGCAATTTCTTTTTATGATTAATTGCGAATATTTTCATGTTGAGCTATAGATTGTGGATGAATACGCACAGAAAGGTACACCATGCAAATGTTAATGCTTTATTTGTTTTAAACAAGACGATTTAGAAATGGGCAATGGGGAAATACATTGCGTTGGACAGAGGGTGGAACACGAAAAACGGCAATGACGTAACCACTACACCTCCCTATAGGCCCCCATCTGCAGGACACCTTGGCCTCTCCATCTGATATTCTCTCCAGATGACCTGACAGTGAGCTGGTTCTCTGTGGTGATCTGAACTGGTTCTCTGTGGTGATCTGAACTGGTTCTCTGTGGTGATCTGAACTGGTTCTCTGTGATGATCTGAACTGGGATTGGTCATCACCAGCGTCTGATGTATTTAGAGCTTTTTGTAATTCAATGAATCTCACTCAGTTAATTGATTCCCCAACTCATCCCACTACAAAGTGTCCAGAAAAACTCTGATTTATTCATTACAAATAATCCTCTTAAGTACACCTCGGTGGGCATATTTGCAAATGATGTGAGTGACCATTGTGTTATTGCTGCTGTTAGGGATACTAAAACACCATTGTGTTCTTGCTGCTGTTAGGGATACTAAAACACCATTGTGTTCTTGCTGCTGTTAGGGATACTAAAACACTAAAACACCAAAGGCTAAGCCTCGCTACATCACAAATCGTGATACAAAGTGTTGTGTTCTGTAATGCATGTGGAAGCTGTACTTCCCAAGAGTCTCCACTATGGGGCGTAGTTGATACAATGCCATGTTATGCATACAGAAGGAGAGAAGAAGAAGAGTCCTTCCTTGCTGTAGGATGATACGTGCAGAAGAAGAGTACACAATGCAGAATGAGAATAGAACAGAATGTACCATGCTTGTACCTAACCTGCTTAACTAAAAGGCTAACAAGTAAACCTGCATCCTGAGCACCGGCGGCGATATAGGCGAGGCAGTCGCCTCAGGGCCCGCGGGGGGGGGGGGCCGGGCCCGAGACTGAATGGAGTTCCCGTTCGTGGGTTGCTGGGAAATGTTGTCTCTCCTGTTGTGCCTCCAGTGCAAAATCTGACTTGTTACTGGAGGACAACAACATTACCCAGCAATCAATACGTCATTGCGTCATGAGACAATTTACCTGGTGCGGAAAACGAACAGCAGACAGGTCTGTCTCTTACAGCGAGTGAAATCATCAGTGAGTCAGTGCATGATCCATATTCCTCAACCATCATTTTACAAACATAAATGTGGCCGTCAAAAAAGAACCGATAAAAAAGAACGGACGAGAAGAACGCAAAGCTACCTAAATTAGACGCATTTGTTATAAAAGTAACAGGGAAACAACCTGGTGCCGACGTTCCTCCTCCTCCTGACCCCCCATCCCCAACAACAACAAGCCCTTCAACACCACCTGATCACCCGACAACATGCCCGGCACGGACACTGCCTTCAGCCGCGGTGTGTCAACTACCATGCAGCAGCAGGTAACCTTGGACAGTCCCTAGGTTGTACATATTGTGTATTGTGTTAGCTAGAAGCTAACGTAGCTTAGCCCAGCCTGGTAGCTATTGTGCTAGCAACATGCCGGGACATAGTTTTCTAGCCGGCATGAATGCCCGATTTAAAATGGTTCTCTCCTCCTTGCATACCCCTGTCCTCACAAGTATTCTGCCAGGGAACCCATGGACACGACAATAGTAGTAGTTATAAGGTGTTTGATCATTGTGTCGTTGTACATATTGTGTATACAACGCTAGAAGCTAACGTAGCTTAGCCCAGCCTGGTAGCTATTGTGCTAGCAACATGCCGGGACATAGCTTTCTAGCCGGCATGAATGCCCGATTTAAAATGGTTCTCTCCTCCTTGCATACCCCTGTCCTCACAAGTATTCTGCCAGGGAACCCATGGACACGACAATAGTAGTAGTTATAAGGTGTTTGATCATTGTGTCGTTGTACATATTGTGTATACAACGCTAGAAGCTAACGTAGCTTAGCCCAGCCTGGTAGCTATTGTGCTAGCAACATGCCGGGACATAGTTTTCTAGGCGGCATGAATGCCCGATTTAAAATGGTTCTCTCCTCCTTGCATACCCCTGTCCTCACAAGTATTCTGCCAGGGAACCCATGGACACGACAATAGTAGTAGTTATAAGGTGTTTGATCATTGTGTCGTTGTACATATTGTGTATACAACGCTAGAAGCTAACGTAGCTTAGCCCAGCCTGGTAGCTATTGTGCTAGCAACATGCCGGGACATAGCTTTCTAGCCGGCATGAATGCCCGATTTAAAATGGTTCTCTCCTCCTTGCATACCCCTGTCCTCACAAGTATTCTGCCAGGGAACCCATGGACACGACAATAGTAGTAGTTATAAGGTGTTTGATCATTGTCGTTGTACATATTGTGTATACAACGCTAGAAGCGAACGTAGCTTAGCCCAGCCTGGTAGCTATTGTGCTAGCAACATGCCGGGACATAGCTTTCTAGCCGGCATGAATGCCCGATTTAAAATGGTTCTCTCCTCCTTGCATACCCCTGTCCTCACAAGTATTCTGCCAGGGAACCCATGGACACGACAATAGTAGTAGTTATAAGGTGTTTGATCATTGTGTCGTTGTACATATTGTGTATACAACGCTAGAAGCTAACGTAGCTTAGCCCAGCCTGGTAGCTATTGTGCTAGCAACATGCCGGGACATAGCTTTGTAGCCGGCATGAATGCCCGATTTAAAATGGTTCTCTCCTCCTTGCATACCCCTGTCCTCACAAGTATTCTGCCAGGGAACCCATGGACACGACAATAGTAGTAGTTATAAGGTGTTTGATCATTGTGTCGTTGTACATATTGTGTATACAACGCTAGAAGCTAACATAGCTTAGCCCAGCCTGGTAGCTATTGTGCTAGCAACATGCCGTGACATAGCTTTCTAGCCGGCATGAATGCCCGATTTAAAATGGTTCTCTCCTCCTTGCATACCCCTGTCCTCACAAGTATTCTGCCAGGGAACCCATGGACACGACAATAGTAGTAGTTATAAGGTGTTTGGTCATTGTGTCGTTGTACATATTGTGTATACAACGCTAGAAGCTAACGTAGCTTAGCCCAGCCTGGTAGCTATTGTGCTAGCAACATGCCGGGACATAGCTTTCTAGCCGGCATGAATGCCCGATTTAAAATGGTTCTCTCCTCCTTGCATACCCCTGTCCTCACAAGTATTCTGCCAGGGAACCCATGGACACGACAATAGTAGTAGTTATAAGGTGTTTGAGCATTGTGTCGTTGTACATATTGTGTATACAACGCTAGAAGCTAACGTAGCTTAGCCCAGCCTGGTAGCTATTGTGTTAGCAACATGCCGGGACATAGATTTCTAGCCGGCATGAATGCCCGATTTAAAATGGTTCTCTCCTCCTTGCATACCCCTGTCCTCACAAGTATTCTGCCAGGGAACCCATGGACACGACAATAGTAGTAGTTATAAGGTGTTTGATCATTGTGTCGTTGTACATATTGTGTATACAACGCTAGAAGCTAACGTAGCTTAGCCCAGCCTGGTAGCTATTGTGCTAGCAACATGCCGGGACATAGCTTTCTAGCCGGCATGAATGCCCGATTTAAAATGGTTCTCTCCTCCTTGCATACCCCTGTCCTCACAAGTATTCTGCCAGGGAACCCATGGACACGACAATAGTAGTAGTTATAAGGTGTTTGATCATTGTGTCGTTGTACATATTGTGTATACAACGCTAGAAGCTAACGTAGCTTAGCCCAGCCTGGTAGCTATTGTGCTAGCAACATGCCGGGACATAGCTTTCTAGCCGGCATGAATGCCCGATTTAAAATGGTTCTCTCCTCCTTGTACACCTTTGTCCCCACAATGTGCCGGGTCGTGTGTGTGTGTGGGGGGGGGGGGGGCCCGAGCTGTCAATCTCGCATCAGGGCCCGTGGGGCATTCCAACCGCCACTGATCCTGAGTCTTATTACTACACCTCTACATACATACTAAATACTACGTACGTACAACATAACAGGCGACGGGAAGTTGAACCGGGGAATTTTTTAACTGACGTTTTTACTGCAGGAGAAATGGCTAATCTACATGTAGCTTCTCCAACGTCGTATTTACCCTGCCCCGGAGAACCTACTATGGCGTTCAAGACTTGGCACCAGATGTTCAAGAATTACATGCTGGTAATAAATGCGACTGGAAATGGATGGTCCGAGGCTCGGAAGAGAGCTACCCTTCTACATTGCCTTGGTACCGAGGGTCAGCGGATTTTCTACACATTGCCAGATACAGGTGATTCCGTGGCTGACGCTGAGGCAGCGTTGAATGCACATTTTACTCCAAGAATCAACGTAGTAGTCGAGCGACACACATTCAGAAAGCGTGCACAAGCACTGCATGAAAGCATTGCACAATACGTTGTTGCTTTGCGTGACCTAGCTACCAGATGTGACTTTGATAATAAAACTGAGGAAAATCTCCGGGATCAGTTGATTGAACATGTAGCTAGCCCACAGATAAGGGAACGTCTGCTGCTTGAACCAGGTTTGACGCTGGACAATGCTATCAATCTAGCTACGCAGTTTGAAGCGGCTGTACTCCACGCTAAAGCTATAACTACCGAGCGTGCTGCTCCAGTACAGGCCGTGACGCCGCGGTCTCAGACTACTTTCAAGAAACGGGACTGGCAGCACTACCGTCCAGCTAAACCTGCTGCTGCTACTGATTCTGCTTCCACTCGCTCTTGCTACCGATGTGGCTCGGGGAACCACCTGGCGAACTCTTCACAATGTCCAGCGGTAAAAGTGACTGGCAAATTATGCCAGAAAACAGGACATTTTGCTCGTGTCTGCCGTGCTAAAACACAGTCGGTGAGTACAGTGGAAATTCCTGAAATTACAGTGCTATGCGTGGAAGCTTCTGACATTACAAAAATGATTGTATGCAATGTGCATGTACACACACCTACTACCCAGGCTCAGGAATTGAGACTGGTTGTGGACTGGACACAGGCTCAGCAGTATCCACAATGCCACTGTCTACTTATGAGAAATACTTCTGTTGTGAAGGGCCAGATTAAACTGAGAATCTACCTTTATTGTTTGATATACTTTGTATATTATTTATATATATACACGGAATATCCCTTTACCTGCGTTCAAACCAGAGTAATATTCGCTCTCCTATTGGACAGCGCCCCCAGGCGCCAGCGCGCAAGCCCCCAACGGCAAGTTCAAAGACAAGTGCAGGCATGTCGGAACATGCCCGGAGTCAGCGTAGTGATACCAGACAAGGACTGAGGTTGGGACTAGATATTCACTTAAGTATAAATACAGCGCAAGGTGCGCACACCGTGCTTAGCTTCGTGTCTTCGTTCAGTACCTTACCCACCTTCACCACGAGTCAACGTGCAGTGAAGTGAGCAACCTTGCGTCTAACAGAGCATTGAGAACCGCGTGCGAATATAATGGTAAAAGTGTCAGAGTTTAATGAAGTAACGTTGAGTTCGACTTAATCTAATGTGAAGTAAATAGTCGTTCATTTATTGTATATCGTGCGGCCACAGTTCTTTCGTGTGTAGCATTACCCAGCGGTTCGTCGTGTCTTTAGCTAGTGTACTTAACCAGGGTGTGTGGCCTAAATACGTCGCCCACACCCGAGGAGTCCTAGGCGGAGAACCGTTGGACATGTACACAGGAGAATCGGCGTCGGCGATTGCAGAACCATTACTGGTTGGATTATATTGATTTGGAACGTGGTACCCGGAGAAGAGCATCGTTGATTTCCACTATCGTTTGGGATTCAACCTCGTGAGGATTACAACTCGGGCCGGCCGACTAGCTGGCTGGCTAGCTGTCATCAATGCTGTCGAGCATTTGGATTACAATTATTACTTTGCTGCTGATCAAGGGATTTACAAGGACCGACTCCTGTACCTGGAGTCTCTTTATTCCTCATTGAATCAGACGGAGTACCCGAACATTCCTCTACCCTCCAGGCCTTACACCCCCGGAGGGAACCCATTGTCTCCCGGCAGTACCAGTGTTGCCCTATATAGTTGCTACTATACGACAGGTGGTGTCAACTTAGACCCATCGTAGGATTCCTGCTATTCTTAGTGACTCATGCTATTGACTGACTTTACGTATATTCTTCGCCATACAAGCGCGACCCTAATTCTCATTCTGTAACCTAACGTTGCCTAATAATAATAAATTACCCTCAAATACTATTTCTTTGTCAATGCCGTGTTCTTGTGGGTGTTCACCATCTATATTTGATGTACTGTCTGGCCAGTAATTAAAGTACATAACTAGCAGTGGTTTAATCTATCACAATCTTTAATACAGTCAGGGTTTTGTGCGGTTAGGTGGTCGAGCGGAGATTGCGCTCGTCACCAGCCCCGGAGCTGTGAGCTTGATTCGCCTGTTCGAATCCAGCTCACAGCTCCGGGGTTGTCACCAGCTTGGCTGGCCGTCTGCACTGATACAATTGGCTGTATCAGAGGGTGGGAGAAGCTGGCGGGGTGGGTCCGGGTCGTTGTAAACAGCGACTCCTACAGTTCGGTCGGGGCGCCTGCTAAGCGCGGATTGGACGTGAGGGGGATAGTGTGGTCCTCCCACACGCTACGCCCTCTCAATGAGAATCCGCGCTGCCAGGTGAAAAGAAGCGGTGATTGGCTGGACGTGTGTCGGAGGAAGCACGTGGTAGCCTCCACTCTCCCAAATGATCTGACTGTGGGGGGTAAAGCGCAGCGACCAGGAAGGGACTGGGAATTGGCATACGACTAACATTGGGATGGGAGAAAATCGGAGGAAAATGGAGGGGGAAAAAGACCAAAAAAAATAAATAAAAAATACAGTCAGGGTTTTGTAACCCCTCAGTTACAATTGGTCCTTCGAGCCGGAGGGTATCAGTGTAATATTTAATATAATATTAATATTGACATGGCCAGCGGTGAACACTCCCCAAGCGGCTCCCCTAAGCTAGAACGCCCGCAGCGCAAACGTCAGCTACCTCCATATCTGGAGGAATTCGCTTTCATTCTACCCCCTAGCTTATCTAAACAGACGTTAAATACGGATAAATCGGATAGTCTAAGCATGTCCAATCCTATCGACTTGGCGACCCTGCCAGTAGAGACCCCAGTGGGTTCAAACGAAACTGACTCAGCTCACGGGGGGGACCAGGTGGGACATGACGTGACTATACCTCCAGACAGCGTCACCGGGATAGACCCCGGAGCGCTCCAGGATAAAGAACGCGCTCCAGGGATAGAACCCGACACACAACCAACAGAAGAGAACCGCGCCCAGGAGATAGACCTCGGAGCGCGCCAGGAGAACAGATCTCCAACAAGCCCTGTCAGCACCCGATCACCTCCGTCAGTGTCATCCCCCAGCGAGGCGGACCAGAGACTGGCGCAAGCCTTGATCGCCACGCTGACAGCCTCAACCGAAAGAGACCGACTCCAGGGTGAGCGCGACCGGCTTCAAGCAAAGACGCTTAGTGAGCGCGAACACTCTGCCACGGAAAGAGAGCGCCTCCACGCGCAACTCCAAGCGCAACCCCTTAGTGAGCGCGAACACTCTGCCGTGGAACGAGAGCGCCTCCAGGCTCAACAGATGAGCGAGCGCGAACAACGAGAGTGCCTCCAGGCGCAACAATTAAGCGAGCGTGAACACTCTGCAGCGGAACGAGAGCGCCTTCACGCGCAACTCCAAGCCAAGCCCTTAGTGAGCGCGAGCACTCTGCAACCGAACGAGAGCGCCTCCAGGCGCAACAAAGGAGTGAGGACGACCGCATAAGACTGGAGGAGAGGCGCCTTCAGACGGAAGAGAACATCGAACGAGACCGCGCCAATGCACAGCGCGACGCCGCCAATGCACAGCGCGAAGCAGAGCGCGACCGGCTGCAGGCGCAGATGATAGAACAATTGATCGCCAGGGCGACACCCCCTCTCTCCGCACGGAGCTCCCGGAGATCATCACGACAAGGGTCTAGGGCACCTTCCCCTACCCGACAAAGCGACCCGGGACCCGGCCAACAGGAGGAACCTGTCTACGTCTCCGAGCCCCCTCCCCGACCGGTCCATACGAGACCCAGCCAACGGGAAGAACCGGCCTACGTCGCAGAGAGACTAACTAGAAGACTCCAGGACCTAGAAGAGGAAGAGGAGGAATAGCAAGCCCACCAGCACGAACGTACTCTGGACCAGGAGGCCCAGTACAGCCCCGACTTCAGCCCTGAGTCACTGCACTACAAACCCCCGACCCAACTCACGGGTGAGTTTGACGTACAGTCAGCACCGAGGAACAGCACCTGGAGACCCGGCCTCTGGTACCCACCAAGTACTAACCCACGACCACACGTACGGGGAGACTCGCCCAGGAGGCCTCTTCCCCTACGCTCACCAATGTACCAGCCATCCATGGCATCGTACCTTGGCACACCGACGTTCCCAGACTTTACGCGCGAGGACAGAGCACAGTACACGGAATTACGCATGTGTTTGGAGACTATGATGTCCGATGTCCCCGACGAGTCGTACAAATATGCCATCCTCCTCAAGCATCTCAAGGTGCCCAGAGCGCATAACATAGCGCTGGCATATTCCAACTCAAGCACCCCATACTCCGCGGCTCTGGTGGCCCTCGACCAGCGTTATGGACGCATATGGGATTACGTGATCCAAGAAATACGGGATATCGATCGCCTCCCCCCAGCCAAAGACAATAGAGCACTGGATGACCTCTCTATCAAGGTACAATCCCTCGTGGGGATGCTGGGGTCCCAAAAGGAGAAGGGGAGATATGAACTGTATGCAAATTCTAATGTGGAGCGAATACTGGAGAAGCTCCCTCCAGCCCGCCAAGAGCGTTTTCGGCGGCAGAGAGACCACCGTGATCCCAACGGCCCAGAGCCATCCCTCCTAGACCTGGCCGCTTTCCTCGCAAGGGAAGTTAGCAGCCTACGACTGGACACATTCGTGTGGAGTGGATCTAGCCCAAGAGATGGACCTCGGAGGTCCAACGATAACCGCCGGTCAGTGACCGTTATGCACCAGGCCGAGTCAGTGCCGCAGCACAAGAACCACCGCACCCCCCAGACCAAGGGGAAGTGGAAGATTGTATGCCAGTACTGTGAAAATGAACATTGGCTGTCTCAATGTGACACCTTCAAGAAGCTGACCGCTGACGAGGTGAGTCAGTGGATCAAAGCCAACCGCCGCTGCTTCCGCTGCGCGCGCAGCCATATGGCAGCTGAGTGCCGCCTAAAGAAAAGATGCAGCAAGTGCGACGGCGCCCACTTGGAGGTCCTACACAACAGCAACAAAAAACCCGTACCCCCAAGCAGCTCGAGAGTGAACGTCATATACATAGACCCTGCGAAGAGCGGGAGCTCCCGAGTGCTCTTGAAGGTGGTCCGAGTGATCTTAAGCTACGAGGACAAGGTCATGGACACTTACGCCGTCCTAGACGATGGGTCAGAAAAGACTCTCCTCGCATCCGCCGCAGCCCGGCTGGGTCTGCGGGGGAGCGAAGACACAATGACAATCCGTACCATTAGAAGAGACCTGAAGACCATAAAGGGTGAAAATGTCTCCTTCACGATAGCAGCGGTCGGGCAGCCCGAGAAGCAGTATAGCATCACTAACGCCTTCACCAGCCACGACATAGGCCTGTCACAGTACACCTACCCCATCCCAAAGCTGATGGAGAAATACGTGCACCTACGTCAACTACCTATACCGCTCATCGACGACGCCACCCCGACCCTGCTCATAGGATCCGACCACGCACACCTCATCGTCCCAACGGACCGGGTCCACATCGGGCCCAGAGGCTGTCCAGCAGCGGTCGAGACCCGCCTGGGTTGGACACTACAAGGCCCCCTCTCCGGGTCTTCCAACCGACCGACAGCCACTCGCTGTCTCTACACGAGGATAAACGAAGAAGACACCACCCTCTTACAGCACGTTGAGAGGCTATGGACACTAGACGCGATGCCCTTTAAGAATGAAAAGAAACTCGTTCGCTCAAAGGAAGACACTTATGCCATAGCCCTCCTCGAGCAGAGGACAAAGAGAGTCGAGGTCAATGGAGTGATGAGATACGCAACTCCACTCTTGAGGCGAGAGGGTATGCCCACCCTCCACGCCTCAAAAGAAGCGACAGAGCGATATCTACTGAACACCGAGCGGCGTCTAGCCAAAGACCCCACTCAAGCCACTGTGTACCGCGCTGAGATCGACAAGCTGATCACAGCGGGACACATAAAGAAAATTGACATTCAAGAGGCCGACCAGACGATCGAATCTTGGTACGTGCCCCACCACAAGGTCCACCACAACGGCAAGGATCGCATTGTATTCAACTGCAGCTACCAGATCGGACTACAGAATCTGAATAAAGAACTCTTGCCCGGCCCGACACTCGGCCCCTCTCTCCTCGGCGTACTACTACGTTTCCGCCAAGACAAGGTGGCCATCAGCGGCGACATCAAAGGGATGTTCCTGCAGGTGCGACTAGTGGAGGAATGGGAGTGGCTGGATCTGCGCTGACATGGCTGACATCATACCTCAATGACCGCTCCTACCAAGTGTCATGGAGAGGGACTCTGTCGGCCACCCGCCCCCTCCGGACGGGTGTCCCCCAGGGCTCGGTCCTAGGACCCCTTCTCTTCTCCCTCTACACTAAATCACTGGGTAACATTATCACATCTCATGGCTTCTCATATCATTGTTATGCCGATGATACTCAACTCTTCCTCTCCTTCCCTCCCTCAGATATCCACGTCTCTGAGCGGATCTCGGCCTGTCTGTCCGACATCTCCGCCTGGATGACGACCAACCACCTCAAACTGAACCTAAGCAAAACAGAATTGCTCCACCTGCCGGCCAAATCCTCCCCCCTGACCGACCTCTCCATCACAGTCGAGAATGCAGCTGTGACCGCGTCGCCGACCGCCAAGAACCTTGGTGTTGTCCTCGACGACCAGTTGAACTTCTCTGCTCACATCGCAGCGACAACCAGAACCTGCAGATTCCTCCTGAGCAACGTCAGAAGGATACGCCCCTTCCTGACAAAAGAAGCCACCCAACTCCTCGTCCAATCAACAGTCATCTCCCGCCTCGACTACTGCAACGCACTGCTAGCTGGCCTCCCGGCCACTGCCACCAAGCCTCTTCAACTCATTCAAAATGCAGCGGCCCGCCTGATCTCAAACCTACCGAAGTCAGCCCATGTCACCCCACTTCTTAGGGACCTGCACTGGCTCCCCATTGCTGCACGTATCCGCTTCAAGGCCCTCGACCTAGCATACCGTGCGGCAAAGGGAACCGCTCCCGCCTACCTCCGGTCAATGGTCTCTAACTACACACCCTCAAGACCCCTACGCTCTGCGTCTTCTGGCCGCCTCAGATCTACTCCTATCCAAGCTCCCGGAGGGTCATCAAAGAGAAGCCGCCTATTCTCAGTCCTTGCCCCACAATGGTGGAATGAACTACCCATCCCAGTTAGGACAGCCGAATCCTGTCCAATCTTTCGCCGTCGACTAAAGACTCACTTCTTCAACCATTATCTGAAATGATAAAAAAAAAAAAAAAATCTAACCCCGACTAACCTTAATGTCATGCACTTGTCCTAATAAACTAACCTACACTGTAACACGCAACACTTTGATGAACATTGTTACTCAGCTGATAGAGTTATACCCTTCTTGCTGTCTTGTCGCACAGAACTTGTAAGTCGCTTTGGATAAAAGCATCAGCTAAATGACTAAATGTAAATGTAAATGTAGTGGAGGAGGACAAGCCCTTGCTGCGGTTCCTATGGAGAGAGAGGATCAAAGATGAGCAACCATCCATCTACCAATGGGAGGTCCTCCCCTTCGGAACCACATGCAGCCCATGCTGTGCTACGTTCGCACTGCAAAAACATGTGACAGAAGACCCTGAAGCTGACGAGGAGGTCAGACAAAGCGTAGAGAGGAGTTTCTACGTGGACAACTGTCTGCAAAGCGTCTCGACGCCAGAAGAAGCCGAAGCCCTCCTGCTCAAGCTCCGCGCCTCACTGATCAAAGGTGGCTTTGATCTCCGGCAGTGGGCCAGCAGTGACCCTCAAGTACTTCGCAGCCTCTCCCCAGAGACAAAGGCAGCAAGCAGCGAGACCTGGATGGCGACCACCGCACGTGAAGCACAGGAAATGACATTGGGCCTAGTCTGGCGCTTCAAAACAGACTCGCTCCATTACAAATACACACCCCTGACCACGGAGCAGGGAAGGTCGACCCCTCTACCGGCCACCAGACGGAGCGTATACAGAACACTCGCAAGTCAATACGACCCGCTGGGGTGTATCCTACCTTACACCACTCGGGCGAAAATTATTGTACGAGAGCTGTGGGACAAGGAACAGGGCTGGGACGACCCCATACCCGACCACCTAGCTTCCACCTGGAGAGAGTGGGAGAGAGAACTCAGCTCGCTCCAAAATGTGAACATACGCCGAAGCTACTTCCCACCCACAGTGCGGCTGGAGACGTGCCAGATGGACCTGCACGTCTTCAGCGACGCCTCGGAAGTGGCCTACGGTTCGGTGGCTTACTTGCGGGCCCGAGAGGAGGGAGGAGAAATACACACAGCCTTCATCCTGGCTCGCTCAAGGATAGCCCCCCGCAAGCAACAATCGATCCCGCGTCTAGAGCTCTGCGCAGCTCTTGTAGGCGCGCAACTCGCCGCGTTAATCCAACGTGAACTCACCATCCCGGTGCAAAGAACAATATTGTGGTCAGACTCCATGACCGTACTCACATGGATCCAGTCCGATTCTTGTAGATACAAGGTCTTCGTGGGAGTCAGAATCACAGAGATTCAAGACCTAGTAGGATCAGCGTGCTGGAGGTACGTGGACACGAAACAGAACCCAGCCGATGTCATCACACGGGGGATGTCCCTAGATGACCTCACACGTCACAATATCTACAGTGACGGTCCTGAGTTCCTCAAGCTCCCGGAGGAAGAGTGGCCTACCCCCACCCCTCGGGAGGCTAGTCAAGAGGAGGCAGAGATCAAGAAATCTATGTTCTGTGGGTTGACGCACACCCCAGTCCCCACTGACCCTAACATAGACGACTGCCTCACCTTTGAGATTGCGCAGCTAAAGACATTCCTGTGGCACCACCCTGAGGTTCCCCCCACTACCGACATTGACGCATCGAACTACGCAGAGGCAGAACTCCTTCTGCTACAGCGAGCCCAAAGAGAATCGTTCCCCGACGAGCTAGACTGCCTGCAGGGAACAAAGCCAATCCCGTCAGACAGCAGACTGCTCCACTTGGCCCCCGAGTGCGACACCCATGGCCTCATCAGGGTGGGTGGCCGTCTGAGACGGGCCCCGGACTTAACGGATGACGTCAAGCATCCTATCGTCCTCAACAGTCGACATAAGGTCACCGAGCTTATCATAAAAAAATACGACAAGGATGTGCACCACGCTGGGGCAGAGAGAGTCTTCGCTGAGATCCGACGTCGTTACTGGATACTGCAAGGAAGAGAAGCAGTACGTCGCTTCCAGCGGACCTGTCTAGACTGTCGCAAGTGGCCCAGTATACCTATGATGGCCGACCTGCCTCCCTGCCGCCTCCGACTCGGCGAGAAGGCCTTCCACTCCACAGGCGTGGACTGTTTCGGCCCGCTCTACGTCAAGAAAGGAAGAGGGATAGAGAAGAGGTGGGGCATTGTATACAAGTGCATGACCACCCGAGCAGTGCATATAGAACTCCTGCAGACCATGAGTACGGATTCATTCCTCATGTCCTTCCGGAGATTTACAGCAAGAAAAGGGAAACCGTCTGTATTGTTGTCTGATCAAGGGACAAACTTCAAAGGCGGAGAAAGAGAACTGAGAGAGAGCTTCCAGGCCATGGGCCCAGAACTTAAGACCCGCCTCGCTCCCTCTCAGATCGAGTTCCAGTTCAACCCCCCGAACGCCCCTCACTTCGGGGGAACCTGGGAAAGAGAAGTCCGTTCCATAAAGACAGCTCTGTACGCCGTGCTTGGGGCCCAGACCGTGGCGGAAGAAGTCCTCACGACAGTCCTCACGGAGATCGAGGGAGTATTGAACTCAAAGCCCCTCGGGTACGTCTCAAGTGATGTAGCAGACGTCGACCCAGTCACCCCAAACACTCTCTTGATGGGGCGGCTGGACCCTGCCCTTCCACAGGCGGTGTACAGACCTGAAGAAGCGAACGGCCGAAGAATGTGGAGATACAGTCAAGTATTGGCTGACCAGTTTTGGAACAGTTTCCTCCTCCACTACCTACCGTCCCTCCAAACCCGTCAGAAGTGGGTAAAGGACAGGGACAACTTAAAAGTGGACACAGTCGTTATGATCATAGACCAGTCACTACCCCGAGCTATGTGGCCGGCCGGCCGCGTAAGCAAAGTGATCACTGGTGCCGACGGGAAGGTCAGAGCGGCAGAAGTTATTGTCCAAGGGCGGACTTACACCCGACCCGTGGCGAGGCTGATAGAGTTGCCAGAGATCCCTGACTCCCCTGATGACGATCATGACCCACTGACTTTGTAGATTGCCCTACTCCTCACAACAGATATTGAGCAGTTGATTGGACTATTAATCTGTCTCCCTTAACTAATTAGGTGCGGACTAATTAGGAGGCGGCTGTTGTGAAGGGCCAGATTAAAGCTGAGAATCTACATTTATTGTTTTATATACATTGTATATTATTTATATATACACGGTATATCCCTTTAAGCCTGCGTTCGAATCATAGTAATATTCGCTCTCCTTATTGGATAACGCCCGTAGGCGCCAGCCCACAAGCCCCCAAAGTCAGGTTCAAAGACGAACCCAGGCATGTCGTAACATGCCTGGAGACAGCGTATTGATTCGAGACAAGAACTGAGGTTTGGGACTAGATAACCACTTAAGTATATATACGGCGCAGGTGCGAACAGTAGTTGTTCATCCCGATTCAACGTGTAGTGAAGTGAGCAGCAGTGCGTCTAACAGAGCGTTGAGAACCACGTGCGAATTGAATAGTAAAGTGTCAGAGTTTAATGCAGTAACGTCAAGTTCGACTTAGTTTAATGTGAAGTAAATAGTCGTTCATTTATTGTATATCGTGCCCACCACAGTTCGTTCGTGTGTAGCCTTACCCAGCGGTTCGTTCGTGTTAGCTAGTGGACCTTAGCCAGTGCGCGTGGACTAAATACCTTAGTACCAGCACACGAGGAGGCCTAGTCGGAGAACCTGCTGGACATGTGCACAGGAGAACCAGCGGCGGCGATTGCAGAACCATTACTGGTTGGATTATATTGATTGTGGAACGTGTTACCCGGAGAAGAGCATCGTTAATTCCCACTGTCGTTTGGGATTTAACCTCGTGAGGATTTACATTCGGGCTGACCTCATGGACCGAGGCTAGCTGGCTATCATCGTTTGCTATCGAGCATTGGATTACAGTTATTGCTTTTGTTGCTGATCGTTGGATTTACAAGGACTGGCTTCTGTACGTGAATCCCCTTATTCTTCATTGAATCAGACTGAGTATCCGAACATTCCTCTATCCTCCAGACCTTACAACTCTGGGAGGAACCCAGTGTCTCCAGGCGGTACCAGCGTTGCCTTCTATAATTGCTATTATACGCCAGGTGGCGTCAGCCTAGTACCCATCGTAGGAATCATTCTATTCCCAGTGACTTATGCTACTGACTGACTTTATGCATATTCTTCGCCATACAAGCGCAACCCTAATTCTCATTCTGTAACCTAATGTTGCATAATAATAAAATACCCTCAAATACTATTTCTTTGTCAATGCCGTGTTATTATGAATGTCCACCATATCTATTCGATGTACTGTCTGGCCAGTAATTAAAGTACATACCTAGCAGTGGTTTAATCTATCACAATCTTTAATACAGTCAGGGTTTTGTAACCCCTCAGTTACAATTATAGTGAAATATTTTGCACTGTTGTCGCATTTATCTTGTTGAAATCCTCCCACAGGTTCTTTTTACTACCACATATTTAATTGAGACCCTTTATTTGTTTATTATTTCAATTTAGCTG
Organism: Notolepis coatsorum; assembly: GCF_963971535.1. Taxonomy (NCBI): domain Eukaryota; kingdom Metazoa; phylum Chordata; class Actinopteri; order Aulopiformes; family Paralepididae; genus Notolepis; species Notolepis coatsorum. The sequence goes on from NC_140165.1 coordinate 68,888,871, forward strand.
GAAATACATTGCTACATCATTCAGTAACATTTGCAGAGCCTTATAACAAAAACATTATTACGGTCACCATTGTGACCAGTGGGATTAATCAACTATTTTTATTATTTATTTTTCTATTTCATTGAACATTGCACATGTTAAAAGCAAATTTTTTTACTCAAAATGTGAGTATTACCAAGTCAACTTGTGTTCTTAAAACAATGACAATAAACATAGTTTTATTAGGTTGAAATAATGTGGTTGTGTACTTATTTTTCTGTTAACTTATTATGGATTGAAAACTGAAAACCTTAATGCACAGTAACTGAACTCAATATTTTTAAGTTCTGGTAACTTATTATTATTATTTCTTTTACAGTGTAGTCTTGCGATCAATCAAAACTTATTTACACGATATACCTCACATTCACCCTCCATTCACATCCTGGTGTTCTCCTGGTGTTCTCCATTAGGCCTGTAGGTGGAGCTATGACAGCACACGTACAGTACACACACCGATGGTGTGTGATGTGTCCAAAAATGAATGGGCAAATGTGAGTGAAATGGTCGCACTGTATGCAGCTGTTTGTCTGCATTGCATTCCCCCCCCCCCCCCCCAACTCAGATTTAGGGTTGATACAACCATCATAATAATATTGTTAATAATAACAATAACAATAATGATGTAATAATGTAAAAATTATCATTAAAAATACCTGATTATCAGGAAAAAAAATTACGATGCATGGAATATTGTTGAGGCACACTAGTTACAACTATATTTCAAACAGGCACTCCATGTCAAAAAGGTTGCTGACCCCTGATATACAGCTTGCGGTACACCTGCCGCAGCACGCGCGCACACACACACACACGCGCGTGCAGTACTGTATATGAATGAATGAATGAATGAAATATAATATATATAGCCTACGGCGGGCGTAATGAATGAACGCAGTATGGCTTATTATTCCATAATTAAGCCTATAGGCTACTGTTCATTCGTAGGCGCACACAAGACTTGTTATGGAATATTAATGCAGTCTATTTCCACCAATTAGCTTTAGTTCTTATTTATTTATCCACTGTCATTTCAGTGTTGGTGTATAGGCTATATAGTGTATTTCAATATAAGTTTAATTGATTAATGATATATTCGAAGGAATGCAGGTTTATAGCTATATCAACCCCCTCCAATGTACAGTAAATGACCAAGTATGGTTTTGTCAATATTCCAATGTACAGTTTTGCTTGTACAGTGTAAGTCTACCCAACCTCCTCCAACAGTTTCTACGTCAAATGTACTCTCTTTTCTGGACTCTTTTTGTATCACAAACAGTACTGTATTTGCAAATCTGGTATGTCATAAATGTATAGATGTAGCAGTACTGTCTATCTGTGTCGTGTGTGTCATATATGTTATGATGAATTGAAAATGGGGGACCCTGATGTAAACAAGACAAAATTCTTTATCTGGTCTGCATCCCCTTATGTAATTGAGCTGTACTGTACTGTACCCATTCTGCAATCTGTTAATAAAGTTTTCAATCAATCAATCAATCAATCAAACAAAGGTCTGTCCCATTGTATACCAATCAATGGGATACATTGCATGTTGACCTGCATTCTTTCAAATGTATATAATTAATCATTAAAACAGATGTGTAACAAATAAGAAATACAAATTCCACAGAAGGCATTAAATAATTATTATTTTCAATCATTTCACAATAATTGCATAATTGTGTTTGAATATCTGAGTAATTAAAGTAATTATACATTTGTCAAAAATAGCTGGTTCAGATATGGTTAAGCAGCTGCCCTGTTAAAAAGTGCCATGCACAATCTAAACCTGGTTGACATATGGAGGCTACGCAATCCTACCAATAGAGACTACTCTTTTTTCTCTCCAGTGCATAAATCCTATTCTAGGATTGATTTCATGCTGTTAGACTCTAAACTGATATCCAATGTTGTGTCCACACAATACCATACTATCCTGATAAGTGATCATGCTCCCATGTCACTGGATGTTAGGTTCACTAGACATAGAAAGGAACGCACCTGGAGATTTGACAACACAATCTTAAAAGAGAAGAGTTTCTTAAAATACATGTCAGCTAGGCTACCTGACATTATAGACACAAATGATACAGGGGATGTGGATGACTCAACACTGTGGGAAGCTATCAAGGCAGTGCTTAGAGGTAGCATCATATCATACGTGGCAGGTAGGAGAAAACAAATGTCAAAAAGACTAGTGGAGTTGGATGATTCTGTGTCTCAACTAGAACACCTGTACAGGGTCTCTGCGGATCCCGACATCCTGAATTCTATAGTATCTCAAAGAGATGAGTATAATACTATTTTATCTGCACAGGTCAATAAGCAATTGAATATGATAAAACAGATACAATTTGAAATAGGTGACAAACCTCAGAAACTGCTGGCACGTCAATTAAGACAGGCGCAAGCTTCCCGTGCAATACTAAAAATAAAATCAGACACAGGCACTGTTCTTACAGACCCTAAAGAGATAAATGCACGTTTTACGGAGTTCTATTCAAAATTGTATACATCAAATGGCAACCATGACATTGATGCTATTAAGGCATTTCTCTCTGAATTAAACCTACCTCAGCTTGATGGCGAGGCAGAAGCTGCATTGGAAAGGGACATCTCCATAGGAGAAATAGTAGAGGCAATTACAGAATTACCGAACAATAAAGCACCTGGCCCTGATGGCTTTACTGCAGAATTCTACAAGCACTACTCTAAGGAACTATCTCCGCTGCTGCTTCGTATGTTTAAACATGCCGCATCGGATGGTAGACTACCTCAAACGCTGTATAATGCAAATATTTCATTAATTTAAAAAAAGGACAGAGATGAGTTAGAACCATCATCTTACAGACCTGTGTCACTGATTCAAATTGAAACAAAGCTGCTTAGCAAGATTCTGGCCAAGCGGCTAAAAGCTCACATTCAGAAGATAGTGCACCCGGATCAAACGGGCTTTATTCCTAATAGACATATTTATTACAATTTAAGATGGTTATTCAATATACTTTATACGAAACACAATACAGAGACAGTGGTGATTTCAGTGGATGCTCAGAAGGCCTTCGATCAGGTCGAGTGGCCATATATGTATGTGACGCTAGAGGCATTTGGTTTCGGGAAGGTATTTATTGACTGGATACGGATTTTGTATGCTCATCCCACAGCAAGTGTAGTTACTAACCAGGATATTTCCTCTCAGTTTCCACTATACCGTGGGACAAGGCAAGGAGATCCATGCTCTCCTTATCTTTTTGATTTAGTCATAGAAACACTAGCTACAAAAATTCGACAACATCCTAGAATATCACCTGTCTCCATAAAAGGGCAAAAGCATCATTTATCAATGTATGCAGATGACATTTTGTTATACGTATGGAGTCCCTTCCTCCAATTATGGAAGTGTTTAATTATTTTGGCTCTCTTTCAGGTTTTCAAATTAATTGGGATAAAAGTGAATTAATGCCAATACAAATAAATAAGGATAGCTCCTCATTGAACTCTATCCCCTTTAAGATTACCAAAGATAGATTTACTTACCTAGGAGTGACCGTTACTAAAAAACCTGAACTCTTACTGGAAGAGAATTGGAAAGTAAAAATAAAACAGTTGAAACAGAATATAGATTTTTGGAAGACCCTCCCACTGTCACTGGTTGGGAGAGTAAACGCTATTAAAATGGTGGTTCTTCCGAGATTTACATACATCTTTCAGTCAATTCCAGTATTCATACCACAGCGGTATTTCAAAAAGTTAGACTCGATTATAATCCCCTTTATTTGGCAGAATAAAGCTGCACGTATTAGCAAAAAACACTTATGTAAAACAAAAAATGAGGGTGGCTTTGGTCTTCCAGACTTCAAATGTTACTACTGGTCTGCACATTTAAACAATATGGCTTTCTGGAGAAGTGCTAACCTTACGGAGGGCATGGAGGAGGTCACTCCTGCATGGCTCTCAATGGAGCGAGCAGCCTGTCAGGGAACCTCTCTCCTAGCCCTTTTGAATAGCCCTGTCAAGATAAACAAGTCATTATATGAAGGGAATTTTATAGTACATAGCTCCTTGAAGGTATGGAAACAGATTAAAACATACTTGAAAGCTCCAAATATGTATACAGACACTCCAATCTGTAATAACCATGCCTTTAAGCCATCCACTATGGACCAAGGGTTTGCTCAGTGGAAGGCGAAGGGTATAGGGAGCTTGAAGGACTTGTACCAAGAGGGCCAGTTCCTATCATTCGAGCAACTGAAGGTCAAACACGATTTACCGTCAACACATTTTTTCCGCTATCTACAGATGCGGAACTTCGTAAGGACTCATGTAGATACATGGTCAGACATTCCTCAGCATCAAGCACTGGAAAATATAATTAATGTTAGACCAGGTAGTAAAGGGGCGGTGACAATAATATACCAGACACTTTTCAATCAGGTAATAGTTAGCACAGAAAGATATAGGACTGAGTGGGAGTCAGAACTGGGGATACCCCTCAATGAGGAATTTTGGGAAACATGTCTTACAAATATTCACCGGTGCTCTGTAAGAATCAACTTGATTCAATTTAAAGTGATACACAGGTTGCACTACTCAAAGGTGAAAGTGAATAAGATGTATCCTAGCGTATCACCACTGTGTAACAAATGTAAAAATCAAGATGGTACCCTTACACATCAACTCTGGTCTTGTCCCAACTTACACACGTTCTGGTCTGATATATTTGACTTTTATTCAAAAGTTTTTAATAAACAATGGGAACCCTGCCCCTTAGTGGCCATTTTGGGATATAGTGACGATGTCACTAAGTACTCTGAAAATGAAAAAAGGCCGATATATTTAGGTGCTGTGTTGGCTAAAAAGCTCATTTTGAGACTTTGGAAGTCGGATGCAGCACCTTCATTTGAAATGTGGATGAGAGAGCTGGGTGAGACCCTCTACTTAGAGAGGCTTAGATTTAAAAATACAGGACGGAGAAAGGTGTTTGATACGACATGGGGACCGGTGTTGGACTACTTAAAGGGTCTGAGGGAGGATGAAGAGGATATATAAGTTCAAAATGTTACTCGTATTACAGCAATGTCTGAAGGTATAATCTCTGTGGTGTCTTGGCTTTTGGCCTTTTTCTAATGATATATAAAATGAAATATAAGTTCAAAAGGTCACTCATATTACAGTAATGTCTGAACTGAAGGTATAGTCGCTGTTGTGTCTTGGCTTTTGGCCTTTTTCTAATGCTCTGTTTTTAATTTTTATTTTTTTGTCTCTTTTTTCTTTTATTTCCCAGCAAAAATCTAGCTTATTTAACTATCCTGTTTATATTATATGTATATGTTTATTCTTACTTTGAATATTTTTTGTTATATGCCGCGGGACAATTGTTTTTGAACAAGAAAAAAAAATAAGATTGCATGTGTGCATCAATATGGAATGTAACTAAAGTAATGTGCAATAAAAATACTTATAAAAAAAAAAAAGCAGCTGCCCTGTGATCAGATGAATCCATATTATTTATTTTTCCGACATCAAATGCGTAATTTCTTATCGTATAAATATTGTCATATTTATTTTAATTATGATTAAGTAATTAATTCCAAGGAGGCCTGTAGCGTTGACGTGAAGGAATCACTATGAGAACACAGTCTGTCAAGTTATAATGACATTTTAAATTAGTCAATCAATCATGAGATTTGATCGTGGCTGAGAGCAGATTTAAGAGTGCTCCTCAGCACTCTTAAATCTGCTCTCAGCCACGATCAAATCTGATCTCAGGAACATTTGGGGACTCCCACTCCCAGCCCTAATATGTCTTAAATGGGCTGAAATCTGGCTAAGACGAAATTTTTTGTCGTAACTTCGTTCGGGAATGAGATCCATTGCTCACAATCGGATTTCAGTTTACTATCCGGCTGCTAATGGTGCTGTCGAACGCTTCCATCGTGTTCTGAGGAGTTGCATTCAGACAGCGATCCAGCAGTCTCAACCGTGGAAAGAGGCTGTGTTGGGTTGTCTGCAAATATACAGAGCCACTCCCCACGCCACCACTGGCGTTTCACCACATGAACTGCTTTACGGTCGTAAAATGCACACCAAACTGGACGTACAGCCTACTGTGAGTGCACAGGACGAGACTGTGAGAGAAACGGTCCAAAACAAGCAAGCCAAAATGAAGCGCTACACAGATGCTAAGCGTGGCGCTCGTGCACCTGTTTTTCGGGAGGGGGAGATAGTCAGGATTAGAATACCACATCACGTCCCCAAAGCACACCCGAGATACAGTGCACCAATGACAGTGAAAAATAAGATTGGCAAAAGCACCTTTCTGCTCAGTGATGGAAAGAAATGGAACGCATCCCGTCTGGCTCACACTTCTAACATTCCAGATGAGCATGACTTAGGGATCCGCCCTGCCCTGATAGCGCTCAGCGGTCACACTCCAGCACAGTCGCGTGCAAGAAACAAACCTAGTTGGCATCAGGACTTTGTTGCACACTGAGTGAGAACTAAGTGTAATATTGGTTGAGCATATATAATTATATCTTGATAATGATTGAATAACCTGTGCTCCCTTTGTTTAATGATTACCTTGAGTTACCCGTTTTATGATACTGACTGTTGGTTCAGTTTACTTAAGAAAGTGAAAAAGCAAAAGTTCTACATTTGCATAATGCTGAGTAGCAAGTAACATTCTATTACAGAAAAGGGAGATGTTGTGTTCTGTAATGCATGTGGAAGCTGTACTTCCCAAGAGTCTCCACTATGGGGCGTAGTTGATACAATGCCATGTTATGGATACAGAAGGAGAGAAGAAGAAGAGTCCTTCCTTGCTGTAGGATGATACGTGCAGAAGAAGAGTACACGATGCAGAATGAGAATAGAACAGAATGTACCATGCTTGTACCTAACCTGCTTAACTAAAAGGCTAACGAGTAAACCTGCATCCTGAGTCTTATTACTACACCTCTACATACATACTAAATACTACGTACGTACAACATAACACAAAGCACTTTAGTGAACAGGGTTTCAGGCAATATTTGTACCTTATTGACTGGAGTAGGGTCTCCTTAATACCTGATGTTGAATTGGCTTGGTCTTTCCTTTTAGACATGTTTATGCCAATTATAGATAAAACATGCCCCTTGCAGGAGGTATAGGGTCAGGGATAGCCCCTGGTTCTCTGAATTATTATCTGATTTAATTCACGGAAGAAATTACTTCTGGGTGAAAGCAAGGAAAACTAATTCCGATTCACTCTGGGCCACTTTTAGATGTTTAAGAAATAAATATACTAGTTTAGTTAAGAATGCCAGGTCTAGCTTTTACCTTAACCTCACCTCAGAACATTTTAATAACCCTCAGAAGTTTTGGTAGACAATTGGTCTCCCCCTTGTGTCGTATCAGATTCATCCACTGTGTGTTGATGCTCAGTTTTTTTAACAAGCATTTTGCTCATTCTGGCTCTCTTTCTGACAATATCACACTCCTCTCTTGCTCTAGTCTCATTTGATATTGAGCTTCCTTCATATAGTGAGTTTAATGTTCAGCCCTTCTCTGGTGCTGAAGTAAAGAGTGAAGTCAAGTGAAGTGAAGTAAAGCCCTCATGTCCCTGGATCATAAAAAAAACGGCAGGGCCAGATAATCTGGATTAAATTTATTTAAAACTTGCTGCTGATTTCATTGCGGAACCACTGACCTACATTTATAATTTAAGCTTAAACTGTCAGGAAATTCCCAAAATCTGGAAAAATGGCTCACGTTTTCCCCCCTTTTAAAAAAAAGGTGGTGAACCATCGATCCTTAACAATTATAGGCCCATTTCAAATCTGTCTCCCCTAGCCAAGATACTGGAAAGTCTGGTGAGTGAACAACCTTAAACAAAAAGGCAATTCATTGTTATCCTGTACAGTCACAGTACAGTAGTCCCACAGTACAGTCACAGTACAGTGCAGTCACAGCAGCTACACAAGTAGTGAATGACATAATAGTGGCTCTAGATAATAAACAACATTGTGCTTCTCTGTTTATTGATTTCTCTAAGGCTTTTGATACTGTAATGAGGTGTAGGCTGATTAGTATAGGGCTGTCCGACTCTGCTGTCGGCTGGTTCTGTAACTACCTTTCTGACAGGACTCGTTGATGGTTGTTACTCTGATGTCTCGTCTGTCCACAAGGGGGTGCCACAAGACTCAGTTTTAGGCCCTTTGTTATTTACAATTTATATATGATTTAGGTAAACATTTACAAAATGCAAATTTCCATTGTTATGCGGATGATAGTTATTTATTGTTTTGCGGGAACTTTGTCAAATACTGGACTATTTGCAAGTCACTTTTTTTTTTATTAACATTTATAGACAGACAACACTTACACAAAAATGAAACTAACAACACAATAAGAAAGAATGCAGTGCACATAAATGGTTACATGGGTAGCATGGTTAGTTATCTGGTTCCACTACAGTTGTTTTTCCAGGTACTTAATACAAAAACTGATTGTGTACCGCCCTTAAACAGGTATAAAAATGTAATACCTACTCAAAAAGATTAAATACTGACTAAGGCATACATGTGTGATATGGGTCCAGAGACCCTCCTTGAACTTCTTTCTTCCCTTATCCTTTGCCCTTTTTTTTTAATTAAATTTCTCTTTGCCTTTTGTTGAATGTTGCACCTCGCATATGTTACCCCATTCCTTCCCTGTTATTCCTATCTCTAGTTCTCTCTCCCATTTCTCCCTTATGTAGTCTGTCGTGTGTCCCTTGCTGGTCATTATAGCCCGGTACAGTGCTGATATTACCCTTCCTTTCCCTCCTTCGTATGCCCTTACTATCATCCTAATTATTCCATTCTGTTCTTCGTCCTTGTCCCCTCTTATTTCTTTATTATAGTAATCTCTAATCTGTAGATATCTGAAGTGGTCCCTGTTTTCTAGTCCAAATGTCTCCTTTAATTTTTGTAATGTTTGCATTTCCCCCTTCTCTATCATTTTGCATATCGCTGTTGCCCCCCCCCCCCCCCCCCCCCCCCATCTCCCACCTCCTGAATCCGTGGTCCAACCTCCCTGGCTTGAATCTCTTGTCATGTGCTACCCATCTCAGAACCCCTGTCTGTTTCTCCAATTTGTGTGTTTTTACTACTCTGTTCCATATGGTCAAGGTGCATTTGGTGATTGGATCTAACAGTCCCTCCTTTTCTTTGAATAGTTCCCTATCTCCCACCAGAGCTTCTATCTTGTATCCCTCCCCTTCTTTTTCAATGTCTTTCCATCTTGCCTCATATCTGTCGTTACACCAGCACGTCACTGCTCTCAGTTGTGCTGCATAATAATAATCTTGTAGGCTGGGTACTGCCATCCCTCCCTCTTCCTTTGGTAGTTGTAGTGTTTTATATCTGACCCGTGGTCTTCTCCCCGCCCATATGGACCTCGATATCAGTCTGTCCCACTCCCTGAATTGATTCTGTGGTATTTGTATCGGTAGTGACTGGAACAGGTACAGTAATCTTGATAGTATGTTCATTTTAATTACCTCTATTCTTGAATTGAAGTCCAAGGGCATTACTGTCCATCTCTCTAAGTCTCTCTTGATGTTCTGATTTATCTGTGTATAGTTCGCCTCAAACAGTTTCCCCACCCCTCTCGTGATGTTCACCCCTAAGTATTTAATCTTGTCCATGTCCCATCTTATCCCGTACTGTTCCCTAATTTCCGTCGTTGGGGTATAGTTCCATGCTAAGGTCTGTGTCTTTGTTACGTTTAGTTTGTATCCTGAGTAGTGGCCATATTCCTTCAGTAGATCCATCAGTGCCGGGAAGCTCTTGTCTGGTTGTCTCATGTATACTATCATGTCGTCCGCAAATAGGCCTAGTTTATATTCCGTTCCCTTTATCCTTACTCCCTTGATGTCCTCGTTCTGTCTGATCAGTTGTGCCAGTGGTTCTATGAAAACTGCGAAGAGCGTTGGTGATAGACAGCATCCCTGTCTGGTAGCCCTCTCTAATCTGATTCTATCCGTCAGGCTGCCATTCACCTTAACCCTCGCTGTCGGTTCTTGATATAGCGCCTTGATCATCTTCATTGCCCTCCCGTTCAGTCCGAATCTCATCAATGTTTTATATAAAAATGTCCAACTCACACTGTTGAATGCTTTTTCTGCATCTAGGCTAATCAATACCGCACTACCTCCTTGTTTTTGTATCTCCTCCACTATGTGTAGTGTCTTTCTCACGTTGTCCTGTGTCTGTCTCCCTTTAATAAATCCAGTTTGATCGAATCTTTTTGATATTATTAATGTATACATCTTGTAATCCACGTTGAGTATGGACACCGGTCTGAAACTACTACATAATTCTCTATCCTTCCCTTCCTTCGGTATTGTGGTGATTATGGCTTCCTTCCACGAGGGGGGCATTTTGCCCTCTTCCATCGTGTGTCTGAATGCCGCACCTAACATGGGTGATAATTCTGTTCTAAATGTCTTGTAGAATTCTGATGGGAATCCGTCGCTCCCCGGAGATTTGTTGTTTTTAGCTCTACTAATTGCCTCTTCCATTTCTCGTTCCGTAATTATTTTATTTAATTCTTCATTCTGTTCTTTCCCTATCGATGGTAACTCTAGCTTCTCCAGATAAGCTTCTATTTCCTCTTCTCCCGCTGCCTTTGGCTGTGTGTATAGCTTCTCATAGTATTCTCTAAATGTCCTCTCTATTTCAGCTGGGTCCCTCAATACTTCATTAGTCTTTGTATCCCTTATTGTGTGTATCGTGTTTAGCTTCTGTTGCGTCCTAATTCTCCTAGCCAACAGTCTGGTCGCTTTTGGTCCCCCTTCATAGTACGTTTGTTTCATGAACCTCGCTTTCTTTTCTATTTCCGTCAATAATTCCCTATTTATCGCTTCTTTGATTTCTCCAAGCGTTTCTTGTTCTTTTGATATCTGGTGTCTCCTCTCTAGATCCTTCAGCTTCCCTATCAGATTGTGATATGTCTCCGTTCTGGCCTTCTTCAACATTGCTGTCTTCTCCATCAATTTCCCCCTTATCACCACCTTCAGTGTGTCCCATAGAATGTTCGGGTCTACCGCCCCGTTGTTATTTTCCTCCTTATACCTGGCTATCTCCTCCTTGATCTGACTCACCACCCCCTTGTTATTTAGTATTCCTACATTTAGCCTCCAGATCGTGTTCCTCCGTCTCCCTTCTAGATCTACTGTCAGATATATGGCGCTGTGATCCGATATGTCCGCTACTCCTATCCTACTCTCCCGTACCCTATAACTGTCCCTCGTCGTCATCAAAAAATTGTCTATTCTCGCATATGTCACGTGTGGGTGTGAGTAATGTGTGTATTCCCTGTCCATGGCGTGCATCCCTCTCCAAACGTCCGTAATTCCCATTTCCGTCATTTGAATATTCATATATCTGCTGATTTGTGTCCGTCTCTTCTTAGTACTCGTGGTGTCTATGTCGTGATTCAGTACCACATTAAAATCTCCCGCGCATATCAATATCCCTTCTAGTTCCATCACTATCATATCAAAAATGGTCTCATATAGCTCCCTCTCACTCTCCGGTGGTGCATACACATTCACTAACGTTACCATTTGACCCTCCATTTTCCCCTTCACCAGAACAAATCTTCCCTCCTTGTCTCTTACTTCCTTGATCAATTCAAATTTGACTGTGTTTTTGATTAACGTAATTACTCCTCTCCTCAGGTTCCGTTTAAAGGAACTATAGTATGCATTTTCATATCCAAATCTCTTCAGTTTCTCATGATCCTGTGCTATCAAATGTGTCTCCTGCAAAAAAATCACTTCCATCTCACTTTTTTTACATTTCAACATCACTTTGCCCCTCTTTATCGTATTATTCATTCCATTAACATTTAACGACATCATTTTTATCCCTTTAACCTTTGTCATCTTTCTTCTTCTTTCGTCTGTTAGTCCCCCCCATGTCACAGTTATTCCCCCCTCCGGTTGTAGCCTCCGCTCTCTTCACCGAATACATATAATGATTAACATAAATAAAAAACATAAACTTTACATAAAGTGCTCCCAAGGCGTTCGGGGGGTCCCTTTGTCCCCCCCTGTCCCCTGCTGGTGGGTGAGGAGTAACTGCTCTCCTAGTGAGAGGCCTCCTCCTGACGGCTTGGGGGTCTGAAACCCTTGCCCCCATCTGCTCGTCATACTTGTCCAGCCTTCTTACTGTTTTTAGTGCTGTCGAGCTCCTGGTCAAAAGCGCTCTGTCTTTCATTCTGTTCAAAGATCCCCATTTCCTAGGTCCCTCTCAATGTGGCTCATATGTTCCAATGTCTCTCCTTCCTCCTAAACATGTGTGTGGTGTCCTCTGTGTACCCCTCTTACTTTCTTTTCCTCCCCTCTATTTTCTATGTGATGTTTATTTATCCCCTTAATTCCTTCCAACTGTGTCACTCGCAGCGTGTGTCTATGTATTTGTTTCAATATGTTCTGCGTTCCGTCTATTATATCTAATTATATTTCCATTTATTTCCTTCATCAGTATGTGTATTATGTGTCCATGTATATGTTATGTTTGTTCCTATATCCTGCCTCTACCTGGGAATGTGTGTTTATGTATATGTTATTTCAGTTTCTATATTTTGTCTCTATTTGGGTAGTTTTTTCAATCTCTTGTGCGTGTATTCATCCGTTCATCTCCTCCTGCCTCCTCTCCCCTCCTTCTCCGTCTCTGGCCTCCTCGTCTGTCTCCGCCTTCGGTCTGTCACGTCTCACCTCGGCCTTCTCCTCTCTCCTCTCCCGGGTTTCGGTCTCCTACTCTGGACCACCTGCGTGCTTTCTCCAATCTCTGCTGCAGGCTCATCATCTGGTCCTCATCATCTGGTCCATCATCTGTCTCCTTCCTTCTCCGTCCTCCGCCATCTGCATCCCCCGTCGCCTCATCTCCCCCGCCGCCTCCCGCGCCGTCGCGTATGTCACCGTCCCTTCCTTCCAGTGAATCCTTAGCGAGGTCATGGGTGATTGGAATTTCATTCCGTTTTCTTTCAGAATTCTCTTCAGTCCCGCGTAAGACCTGCGTGTTATTGCCACCGCTGTCGAGTAATCGTGATCAAACGACAGTCTTTTCCCCTCGATTTCTATCTTCTTGGTCCACGCGGTTCTGAGTACCAGTTCCTTAACCTCGAATCTCAGAAAGTTAATAATCACCGCCCTCGGTGGTCTGTCCGGTTGTGGTCTCGGAGCCAACGCCCTGTGGGCCCTCTGTATCTCCATTTTTTCCAGTCCCGTCTCCTTCAGTTGTTCTTTGATAAGCTTTTCCACATATTGGGTCACCGATTCCCCTTCGACTCCTTCTTTCAATCCCCATATTCTGATGTTATTTCTCCGTGACCTCCCCTCCATGTCCGACATCTTTGTCTCCATCTTTTCTCGTTGTTGAATCGCACTTGTTAATACCTCGTGTATCTCCGTGTTCCATTCTTCTGCTTGCGCCATTCTTGTTTGTAACTCGGTTACGTTTCTGTCCTGCTCCGCCATCTTCCCCTCCACCATTTTGAGTTCTGTATTTATTTCACCTCTGAAGTCCTCCTGTTCCTTCCTCAATTCCTCCCGTAACTTCCCAATATCGTTCCTTATCGTGTCCGTGTTCAGTTTTATGGTCGCTGTTATGGTCGCCAATATCCCGGCCTGCATGACCACGGCCCATCCTGGCATTCCCGTGTTTGTCCCAGCCGACCCTCCTCCTTCCTCCGCCTGTCCCTTCTCGGTCTCGCTTCGGGGGCTCTGCTCCATCAAACTCTCCTCTTCCCGTGAGTCTTCCATTTCTCTCTCCTTCACAATTGTTTTTTCCTCCTTCCTTCTCGTTTGCATCTTCATTTTTATTCACTTTTCAGGTCCTTTTTTATCCGTTTTTCACTCTTTTGACCAGGAGCTCCACCGCATGCGTGTTACCCGTCTGCTCTCATACCGGAAGTCTTGCAAGTCACTTTTAAGGAATTAGAAATCCAACTCCTGCAGATAAGACTTGTACTAAATGCTGATAAAACAAAAATGATGGTCTTTACTAAATCTAAATCTAAAGCCCATTCCCCTTTTGTGGTGTACACAACTCAAGGAATTCTTATTCAGACCGTCTCCACTTTTAAATAGCTGGGTTTTATTCTGGATGACGACTTGTCTTTTAAACCCCACATTGAAAATCTGGTTAAGAAGTTGAAATTAAGGCTCAGCTTTTATTTTAGAAACTAGTCCTGTTTTTCTTTTCATTCTAGAAAGAGACTCGTCGCTGCCACTTTCTTGCCAGTGCTCGATTATGGGATGTATTGTACATGAATCATAATGTCTGTTCTACCTCAGCATATGCTCGACTCTACTTATCATGATGTCGTGAGATTTATTACTGTCGATCACTCATTATAGTTTATATGCCACGGTAGGCTGGCTGTCTGCTCGTAGGTTTCTCCCTTGGTATACCTTTATTTATAAAGCACTTATTGGTCTGTTACCTTTCTACCTCTGTACATATCTCACTGTCTCTGCTAATCTACTTTACAGCTTGCGATCTCAGGATTATCTTTATGCCTCAGTTCCCAGAACTCGCACTGAGTTTGGGAAGAGGGCTTTCATGTGCTGGAACGGACTTCAGACTTTGCAACGTCTGAATTGGGAGTTTGCAAATGCATCGATACATAATGCTGATTGCTGATGCTACATGTGACATAATGTTAAGGATATGGTGCTGCTTGCTCAATTTATTTTTATTTTATCCCTTTGTCTGTGTTTTGTCCTGTATGTTGCATCTTGGTTTATTATTTTTATTGCTGCCATTTTGGTCTGGTCTTGCTTGTAAAAGAAATCCTTGATCTCAAGCATTTTACCTGGTTAAATAAAGGGTTAAAAGAAAAAGAAAACAGTAAAGTGCAATAGTAATGTTACGACCCTGGCTCAAAGGAACGCAACCTATGTGCAAACAGACACCAACCCAAAAGACTACTCTAACCATGAAATACTGATACAAACTAAAGAACAAAGAATGGGAGAACGTGACAACTCTCCCTCTAGCCACAGACAGAGTGCATGTGTGTCTCAGAGACTGGTTTTAACCTGCCAGCAGGTATCCAATCAACAGTAATTAGCTAATTAGCAGCCCTCACCTGCATGCCCAGTGACACAGGAGTGATCAAGCTCATGGTACATAACAGTAATATACAATGTACAGGTGATCAAACTGGGTATAGAATATATAAATTAAGATAAATCTTACCATTAAGATGTATGTACAGTACAATTATGTACAGTGATACCGGTATAAAGACACTATGGTAGTAAGTCACACTGCCCAGCAGCATAACTAGTAAGAGTAGGTAAGGGATATGTAGAGATATAGATATAGTATCTACAGATAGGCCTGCCGCGATAAGCAATAAATCGATTAATTGCTGCGATAATTAAAATGAATGCAATGATTTTGACGGGCGCGATTAATTGCTATTTGCGCGTTTGTTTTAATGAGGCGGAACCAGTGCCGCTTGTCAGTCACTGTCCGTGTTGGGAGGCGGGTCGCTGACGTTACTAGAGTACAGCACGGGAGCCCCGTGGGGCAACGCCACAGCTTAACTACATTTCTCAATAGTGTGGCTCCTTTTAACCAAGTAGCATTATTTGTAGTGTAACGTTAGCTATTTTTAGACCCAAGTAGTTACTCGCTACTGCCCGGAGAAACTGGACTGCTAAATAAAGATGAAAGATAGAGCTTTGATTCTCATTCCATGCTAACAACATTAGCTAACAAACGAAATACAACGTATAGCATAGCTACAAGTACAACACAGAATAACGTTAATACAATTACATGCATCATTGTTTACAATGAACGGGTGGGGCTGGTCAAAGGACTGGACACGGGGACAAGTTAAACATGAATTAATTTATTATAACACTCCGGTAGTTTCGAGTCGTGCTGCAGTGCCTACGCACCACAGCTATTCTATTATATACTGCTTTGACGCTTCCTCCTCATCGTTGATTGCCTGTAGTAGCTGCATCTAACGTTAGTAGCTAACGTTAAAACTAACCTAAAGTTAGTTGTTCACCAACAATCTCAACATTTGTTATTAGCTCAAAAACAACCGGACGAGACATGTTGTCGGCTCATATGTTCTGCTTAGGATAATCGCAACAATACTTCCGGTCCGGTCGGTGGGCTTCAAAATAAAAGTCTAAAACCGGAAAAGACGGAGCGGTGGGCTTCAAAATAAAAGTTTTGGGAAATAAATTTCTCAAAAAAAATTCTCTAACCGGTCGCAATAATATCGCTTATCGCGATATTTTCGGGGGCAATTAATCGCCCAGCAAAATGTGTTATCGTGGCAGGCCTATCTACAGATATGTAAAAAGGATTATATGCAGGTATGTGTGACAGATGTGGATATATATATATATATATATATATATATATATATATATATACAGTAAGAATAAATAAATAAAAATATATATACGGTATATACAGCATTATTATACTCCATCATACAGAGTTATATGGGTTATCCAAAGCTCCACTGTCGCCACACCATTAGTTTGGCATAACTGGACCAAAAAAAAGAGATTTGCTCCAATATTTTCCATTCAAGAGATCTAACAAGCTTCCATGTGGCAGAAGAAATAAAGTTGTATTTGCTTTTATTTTTGATATTTTCGTATTTGGGGAAATTGCTCTGATGCCAACACCCTATTTTTTTTGCACACAATGGTCACGTGATAGCATGCAACTAAACACACACACACGCACACTTTGTCACCAGCCAAATCATTCCCTAGAATGAAGGACACCCCACTTATGGGAATGTGAGAACATACCCCCACAACAACATTGCCTGATACTAAGGGAGAATTGAGTGTGACCTCATGCAAAGGTGCATCCACAAATCCACCTCCAAAGCCACGAACAACGACACCGGAATGCAAAGAAGACTTTTCTGAAAACGGCAAAATCCCCTCCAGAATGAGGGACTGAAAAGCTCCGGTATCTCTCCAAATTGTTATAGCCTGTTTGGACTCTAGTGCATTAGTCAGGGAAACAAATCCATCCATCATAAATCTTGAGGAACCCTCGAGCTCTTTGTCCACATGTTTGATACTTTCCCCAACACAAACTCATCAGCGAAGACAGCAGCGTCGCCTATCTTCGATACCCTACGCTCGTTTAGATGAGTGGAAACGGTATCAGGAACACATCTTTTAAATTCCTCTAGGAGAATCAACTGTCTAAGCTGCTCTCTTGACTCTGCTTTCTGAGAGGTGCACCACCTGTCAAACAGGTTCTCCTTCTCTCTTCCAAATTCAACATACGACTGTCCCTCCGACCTGCGATAACCTCTAAAACGCTGACGATAGGCCTCAGGGACCAACTCATAAGCCCTCAATATGGAAGCTTTAACAAGCTCGTAGTCAGCACTTTGTTCAAGGGACAGAGCAGTATAGGCTTCTTGCGCCCTACAAACAAGAACACACTGCAGCAGCAGTGTCCAGGCTGTATCAGGCCACTTCAATGTGGTTGCCACCCGTTCAAAAAGGGGAAAATACCTTTCCACATCCTTCTCAAAAAAAAGAGGCACCATCCTAATATTCTTGCCTACATCAAAACCGGAACGCGACTCTGAATGCAGAGCCCCCGCCTGCAAGGCAGCATGCTTAAATTCAAGCTCCTTCTGCGCACGCTCGTGCTCCAGCAACATGTGTTTCTCCTTAAGCTCACGCTCCTCTTTCCTCTCTTTAAGCTCACGCTCATGCTCACACTCCTCTCTCCTTTCTTTAAGCTCACGCTCATGCTCACGCTCCTCTCTCCTCTCCTTAAGCTCACGCTCCTCTCTCCTCTCTCGCTCCTTAAGCTCACGCTCATGCTCCTCTCTCCTCTCCTTAAGCTCACGCTCCTTAAGCTCACGCTCATGCTCACGCTCCTCTCCTCTCCTCACGCTCTTGTAGCAGCTGTCTTTCCTTAAACTCCAACTCTCTAAGCCTCCACTCACCCTCCGCACCAGATAGTAGCGGAGACGCGTCAGACAAAGTAGGCTCCTCCACCCTCGCCGCAAGCACCTGCTCCCTAACGAGCAAAACCCTCAAAGCACTCAAGGCAGTTGGCTTCAAACGTTTCTCACTGGCAGTAAGTTCTACCTTGTAGTGCACAGCAAGCTCCAGAAGCTGTTCCTTGGATAACCTCTCCAACATGTCATGAGAAGGGTGATCAACAAAATCCTTAATGGAAGCCATCTTTACTGCACCAGTGCCACAACCTGCTCACTTTAGAGTCACCAAAAACACCCTAGCATACAATTTACCTGAGAACCACTGAAGAACCACAAAGAACCACTGAAGAACCACTAAAGAACCACTGAAGAACCACCAAAGAACCACTGAAGACACACTAAAGAACCACTGAAGACCGCTGAAGCACCGCTGAAGCACCCCTTGTTAGCGTTAGCATGCTAATGCCAATACTAATAACCACAAGGAGACGCGGTGGAAATGTGTGCTCTACTGAGCGCACCTTTCTAATCTGCAAAAAAAAAAAAAAAAACCTGAATAACTAAATGTGTCATACGCGCAGGAGGTCAGGTGCTAACAGGTAGGCTATCCAAACACTCAAAACAAAAGAAATAAATACAACAAACAAATTCAAACTGGCGCCCCTTATAACCTGATACGACTACTTACGCTTCTACATCTAAACTGCAGTCAAAACGGCCCACCACATGTCTACCCTAAAAAACACTAAATCAGGCCCTACCACACTACCTGTGTTTTCTGGCCCCCTATCCTACCTACCCTTAAGCTAATGCCCTGTAGACCTAACCCTCTTCAACCACACCTGCTACCAGCCAAAGATCATATTGACCATCCACCTGTCAAGTATATGGTATGGTACAAGACAAGTAGATGGTGCTAATCACTTCTCTGACTGCCCCAGGAGTATGTGGTGCACAGGAAGCTAACAAACAACCAGAAAATAATGTCCCTACCTACATGTGGTGTGCACTAAACTATATATTTTAACAGCATAAGTAGTCACATCAAATTACAAACAAATAAGGGCATACTCACCTGTTTGATGATCGGCTCAAGCCCCCACGTTACACAACATGTAACGAACACCACCCACACTATAGCACCACGACACACCATGCAAAACAAAGCAAAAAAAACACCAAACAAATTCTAGGGGTATTTGTTTCCAAATTCACTCCCGGACGAGCGCCCAACTGTTACGACCCTGGCTCAAAGGAACGCAACCTATGTGCAAACAGACACCAAACCCTGTGTTTTAACCCAAAAGACTACTCTAACCATGAAATACTGATACAAACTAAAGAACAAAGAATGGGAGAACGTGACAACTCTCCCTCTAGCCACAGACAGAGTGCATGTGTGTCTCAGAGACTGGTTTTAACCTGCCAGCAGGTATCCAATCAGCAGTAATTAGCTAATTAGCAGCCCTCACCTGCATGCCCAGTGACACAGGAGTGATCAAGCTCATGGTACATAACAGTAATATACAATGTACAGGTGATCAAACTGGGTATAGAATATATAAATTAAGATAAATCTTACCATTAAGATGTATGTACAGTACAATTATGTACAGTGATACCGGTATAAAGACACTATGGTAGTAAGTCACACTGCCCAGCAGCGTAACTAGTAAGAGTAGGTAAGGGATATGTAGAGATATAGATATAGTATCTACAAATATGTAAAAAGGATTATATGCAGGTATGTACAGACAGATGTGGATAGATACAGTAAGAATAAATAAATAAAAATATATATACGGTATATACAGCATTATTATACTCCATCATACAGAGTTATATGGGTTATCCAAAGCTCCACTATCGCCACACCATTAGTTTGGCATAACTGGACCAAAAAAAAGAGATTTGCTCCAATCTTTTCCATTCAAGAGATCTAACAAGCTTCCATGTGGCAGAAGAAATAAAGTTGTATTTGCTTTTATTTCTGATATTTTCGTATTTGGGGAAATTGCTCTGATGCCAACACCCTATTTTTTTTGCACACAATGGTCACATGATAGCATGCAACTAAACACACACACACACGCACACACAACACACGCATGCACACACACACTAGATACCTCCTTCTCAGCGAGCAGTTCTTCATCGTAGCCACATAGTGTTCGGACCTTCTTCCCTGGAATGTCTTTGGATGTGATGACGTCGACCACGCCAGCGATCCGGAGCGCCTCGCGGACATCTAGATCTCTTTCAGAAAAGGTATGTTCAGTTTCAGTTCATTAGAATTAATCCAAAGCAAGGTTGGAAAAGGGCTTTATTCTCATCTAAAATCCGAATTTCTACACACAAATGAATAGAAGCAGATACGGATCAGCTAGCCTAGTTTAAAACTCTGGGACAGGTGATTTTGACAAACAGCCATTGAGGTGTGAGATTTCCTCTGAATTCTAGAATTTTATAGATAGTTGGCACAAGCCATAGACCACTGCATTTCCACGTTACATTGAGTGACCAATCCCAAGTCGAACGGCACTTTCTCGGCCGAGATATAGGGATGGCTAGGCGCTACTAAGGCTGTCCCCGAAGCCTGTTTTTGGGATTCGAACTTCGTCAGGGTTTTTCGAATGGACGTTCGAACATTCATTTTTAATTAAAATAAAAAATTAATTTCAATTTTTTTTTATACATTTCATTATTATAATTTTTTTATCCTCGAAGTAAATCCTCAATTTGAATAAAGTGATTAATCTGATTAAATTAGTCTTTTTTCTTTTATTAAATCAACTTTCCAGCCCCAGACCCAGCCCAGGGAGAAGCCCCAGCCCAACTAAATCAATTAAATCAACTTTCTTATTATATAACTCATCAGTTTTTTTTAATACTATAATATTAGTGTAGCCTAATCTTTATCTGCAACTGTGAAGAAAGACCCCATTGTTTTTTTTATTTTTATTAAAAATAAAAAATTCGAATGTTGATTTAGAATTTGAATGCCAACGTAACAAACGAAGGTTCGAACATTCGAACGTTTGGGCTCAGCCCTAGGCACTACGTCATCATATTCCAAAACGGCACTTCCGTGTCCTGTTGCTTCCAGACTGGATATTCAAAGGCAGTAAGATGGTGCAGTGCTGTGTCCCGTGTTGCAGCAATAGAAATTATGTCAACAAAACAGTCTCTTACTCCCGCTTTCCTCAGTTACTGTTTTTTTCTTTTTCTTTTTGGTTTCAGTTATAAGAATTGAGACCCTTTTTCACAGACTTTGAGAAGTCAGCGAAGTAGGATGTCACAGTAAAAAGGGTGACTGGTTCCTGGGCTGTAGCCATTGCTGTTTACATTGGCTGCATTAGATTAAACATGCTAGTGGACACGGAAGTAATGGTGACATCACACTAGCCATCCCTATAGTCACTTTCCCGCACCTACTCCCAAACTACGCATGCGCAGATTGATAAACCTAGATCTCTGGACAATCCAGAGAGACTCCGTGGGCAATCTGCGTATACGGAGTTCAGGAGTAGGTGCGGAAAAGTGACTATAGCTCGGCCGAGGAAATCGACTTGGGATTGGTGTCTCCATGTTCAGGAGACTCAGGCGTATAAAAGTATATTGGATCATGTTTCCGCACCCCCACAGCCGTAGCTACAACCACTTCATGTCAAGGCTCTCATCAACATTCATTCATTTTCTCCCCCTGCTCTCTCTCCCATGATTTCAGAATACCGGAAGTGTTGCGGTAGTCTATACTGTGAACTCTGGGAAGTGAAGTCCAAAAAAACCACACCTGCAAGTACCGCTCATCATCGCCATAGGTGCCGCCATAGGTGCCGCCAAAGAGAATGAAACAGATCTTCAACATTGTTACTTTAAATGTCACAGTGGAACTGAACGTATACAAATTATTTCAAAATTATTTTCAAAATATGTGTTGAATAATGTATATAAAATAGAGGCCATGCACGGAATGTTTGTATAGTTCTCCGTCTTCCAACATGGCTGTCTGTAACATAGCAACCACTGTTTTGTACACAGCAATGGAAGAGACAACTGTTTCTATGTGCAAAACAACTCTACCACTACACATATATTAGGCATTTTCGTGTGGTTACCAAC
This sequence comes from Notolepis coatsorum, assembly GCF_963971535.1. Lineage (NCBI taxonomy): Eukaryota > Metazoa > Chordata > Actinopteri > Aulopiformes > Paralepididae > Notolepis > Notolepis coatsorum. Next base: position 68,911,035 of record NC_140165.1, read on the forward strand.
AGTTACAAGCAGTCACACTGGAAAAAAGAACTACACAAACGTCTCGTACGCAATAGACCACTACACTTCCGCGTTACATTGAAATCGGGGAGGAGATTGCGGGGGGGGGGGGGGGGGGGGCAAATGAATGAATGTGGACGAGAGCCTTGACATTAAGTGATTGCAGATACGGCTGTGGGGGTGCTAGAGACATGATCTAATAGACTTGTATGCGCCTGACTCTCCTGAACACGGCGCGAGACATTCCTAATCGATCAGAACTAAATTGGCAGCGAAAAAGAGCGTTTTTAAGCATCGATTCCCCATGCACATGCGCAGATTGGCCACAGAGTGTGACGCAACGCACATCCACACTGGAATGTTCCATTAGAGGGGCATTAGAGGGGGTGTTGTGTTGTGAGAATGCTAAGATAGAATTAAATATACAGTAAAAGGAATACAGTACAAATATACAGAAGTCTACAGTAAGTGTAATATTGCACAGTGTTGTGCATTTATTATCAGTAGCTTAGGCTACATAGTAGGCTAATGACAGCCTATTCTAGTCTAGCAGGTGCTGGTATAGACATATAATATATCACATATATCACATATATGAAATTTTTTGCCTAGATATACGGTATATCTAGGCAAAAAATTTCATAGATGACTGAAAATCAACATTACTAGTCTTCAGATTTCAGAATTCCGGAAGTGTTGCGGTGGTCTATACATTAAGTATATTTGCATATCTTGTATGTCACAAATGTAACAGTACTGTATGTCATGTATGTCAGAAATGTCAAGATATATATCTATATGTTGCGTATGTCTTTAATGTCATTATTAATTGAAAATGGGGGACCCTGATGTAAACAAGACGAAAGTCTTTCTCTGGTCTGCATCCCCTTAACAATTGTGTGTATTGAGCCGTACTGTATTGTACCCATTCTGCAATCTGTTAAAAACAATTTTCAATCAATAAATCAAGTTATTATCTCCCTACTGCAAAAACATTTGTCCTCATTGGCTTAATTGCAATGGACCGGATTTGCTACCGTCCTCACAACACCATATACATTTAGTATCTGTATACTGTAGGAACTACAGCGTCTGCATGCTTTAGATGGCAAAGCCCGATTCAGGAGCTTGGGCCAGTGAATGGCATTAATGGGGCTCTAATTTGTGTAGAGTGATTGTCTAGTAAATTCCAGGATATTGGCCTCAGGCCAGGAGAGAACACGTGACGCCAAGAGAGATTTGAGTCACACATTTCTTTCCATTGTGGAGCACAGACCTCCACACCACAGACCTCCACACACCAGACCTCCACAGACCTCCACAGACCTCCACACCACAGACCTCCACACCACAGACCTCCACAGACCTCCACACAGACCTCCACACCACAGACCTCCACACACCAGACCTCCACAGACCTCCACACCTCAGACCTCCACAGACCTCCACAGACCTCCACACCACAGACCTCCACACCTCAGACCTCCACACCACAGACCTCCACAGACCTCCACACCACAGACCTCCACAGACCTCCACACCTCAGACCTCCACAGACCTCCACACCAGACCTCCACAGACCTCCACACCACAGACCTCCACAGACCTCCACACCTCAGACCTCCACACCACAGACCTCCACACAGACCTCCACACAGACCTCCACAGACCTCCACACCTCAGACCTCCACAGACCTCCACACCACAGACCTCCACACAGACCTCCACACCACAGACCTCCACACCACAGACCTCCACACAGACCTCCACACCTCAGGCCTCCACACCTCAGACCTCCACAGACCTCCACACCACAGACCTCCACACACCAGACCTCCACAGACCTCCACATCTCAGACCTCCACAGACCTCCACACCACAGACCTCCACACCTCAGACCTCCACACAGACCTCCACACCACAGACCTCCACACACCAGACCTCCACACAGACCTCCACACCTCAGACCTACACAGACCTCCACACCTCAGACCTCCACACCACAGACCTCCACACACCAGACCTCCACACCTCAGACCTCCACACCTCAGACCTCCACACCTCAGACCTCCACACACCAGACCTCCACAGACCTCCACACCTCAGACCTCCACACCACAGACCTCCACACCTCAGACCTCCACACCTCAGACCTCCACACCTCAGACCTCCACACCTCAGACCTCCACACCTCAGACCTCCACACCACAGACCTCCACACCACAGACCTCCACACCACAGACCTCCACACCACAGACCTCCACACCACAGACCTCCACACCTCAGACCTCCATAGACCTCCACACCACAGACCTCCACACCACAGACCTCCACACCAGACCTCCACACCTCAGACCTCCACAGACCTCCACACCTCAGACCTCCACACAGACCTCCACACCACAGACCTCCACACCTCAGACCTCCACACCACAGACCTCCACACCTCAGACCTCCACAGACCTCCACACAGACCTCCACACCACAGACCTCCACACCTCAGACCTCCACAGACCTCCACACCACAGACCTCCACACCACAGACCTCCACACAGACCTCCACACCTCAGGCCTCCACACAGACCTCCACACAGACCTCCACACCTCAGGCCTCCACACCTCAGACCTCCACAGACCTCCACACCACAGACCTCCACACCACAGACCTCCACAGACCTCCACACCTCAGACCTCCACACCACAGACCTCCACACCACAGACCTCCACACCACAGACCTCCACACCACAGACCTCCACAGACCTCCACACCTCAGACCTCCACACCTCAGACATCCACAGACCTCCACTCAGACCTCCACACCACAGACCTCCACACAGACCTCCACACCACAGACCTCCACACCTCAGACCTCCACAGACCTCCACACCACAGACCTCCACACCACAGACCTCCACACCACAGACCTCCACACAGACCTCCACACCTCAGACCTCCACACAGACCTCCACACCTCAGACCTCCACACAGACCTCCACACAGACCTCCACACCACAGACCTCCACACAGACCTCCACACAGACCTCCACACCAGAGAGTTTTATCTAAAGAAATAAAATATGTCATTGAGTAATGAATGGGTTGATACAATGCAGTTAAAGGTGCTGTAAGTTCAAATAACTGGTCTACATGTTAAAATAGTAGCTCTGCATTCCGACAGCCCTCACCGTCTGGTCAGTAACATGGGTCTCCCAGTCCCTCCACTCTGCAGTAAACAGTCATCACTGATATAGTGTCTGGTCAGTAACATGGGTCTCCCAGTCCCTCCACTCTGCAGTAAACAGCCATCACTGATATAGAGTGTCTGATCAGTAACATGGGTCTCTCAGTCCCTCCACTCTGCAGTAAACAGCCATCACTGATATAGAGTGTCTGGTCAGTAACATGGGTCTCTCAGTCCTTCTGCTCTGCAGTAAACAGTTGTCTGGTATCCCTTCCCACTTCATCCAATCAGGAGAGAGAACTCATGGTCTGACAAAAATAAGAAATAAAAACTAGTTAAGAACATATGTGTTTAAACAAATCAAATCAAATCAAATGTATTTGCAAGGCCCGACAACACACGTTAATGTCCCCATGGGCCGGACACGTCTTCTTTAACCTGTTCCACCCATCAGGGTCGGTACCGACCCCTAAATGATATTATGATCATAGATCCATATTTTTCAGAGTGATGCAAAAAATGTGCGATTATAAAATCAAACGTTTTCAAGTATTAACATCACTAACATGTCACAAAAGCATGTAGAATGTATATTATCATCAATACGTTAGTTTAGCAATAGGTTAAAGGTGTTAAAAGATAGTTTTAAGTTTTCGATTTTCGATCGTCCATTCCAAGCTTGAAACGAAAATGGAAATTTTGAACCATGGGAATTGTAGTCTTTTTGCTGCCATTTCGTAGAGGGCATGCATAGCTGTCGACCAGCATTGGAATTTTTCAGAACTACACTTCCTGGCAAGTTCTATGGTGATTCAAAGTTCAGAGTTGAATTATGAATTATGTCAATAACTGTTATTATTCACGATAATAAGCCACAAAAGGTAACGTTTTTGACAAATATTGAAACGCAGTTAGTTTCTCCTCTCTATTGTTAGCATGTAGGAACAATTAGATCTGAAATTAGTTTCAAAACGGTTGCACTGTGGGGAAAATAAAAAAGTACACTAGATTACAGTAGATATCATTATCTGTTCTTATGCACGCCTGGTGATACTAAATCCAAATAGAACTCGGGCATTTGAAAGATACTATATGTATATATATATATAAATGTGCGAAATGGCTATAATAAGGTAATGTATAAGCATCTATTCTATATTCTATAATAATATTTCAAATTGCATTGGTCCGGATGGGATAATTCAGTACTGTTTCTAAAGAACCTTCGGTTTTATCATCTTCCCTTTATTAATTTCCTTCGGTTTTTTGTACACATGATCTCAAGAGGGTACTGAATGAGGTCAGTGGCAGTTTTTTAAGTTTGGTCATTATTATCATGGTGTTATTCACTGTCAAAGATGTGTTGCAGGTCCTCCCCATCTCTCTCTCTCTCCCAATTTCCAAACTTTCCAAATATTCCCTAAGAAATATCTTTATTTTTTTATCCACTTTTTCTCCTTCTTTTTCTGTTTTTCTCCCATCCCAATTTAGTCGTGCCAATTTCCCCCTCCCCTGTCTTGATCGTTGCTCGCATGTGCCCCCCACTGGTTGGTCGTAGGGAGGGTTGAAGAATCTATCGCATGTCCCCTCCGATACATGCAGAGGCAGCCGGCCACTTCTTTTCACCTGCCAGCGCGGACTCTCATTGGCGAGGTGTAAAGTGTGGGAGGCTCACACTACCCTCGACATCTCCTGTCCTTGCTGTGCAGGTGCGCCAACCGACCTGTAGGAGTCGCTGTTTGTTTACAACGACCAAATTACCACCCATCGACTCCCCTCCCGCTGACTCTGCCAATTGAGTCAGTATGACGGCCGGCCCAAGCCGGAGGCAACGCTGACAGCCGGATTAGATACCGGTGTCTCATGCGCTGGTGACGAGCGCTTAGACCGCTGCGCCACCCAGCTGCACCCCTAAGAAAGATCTTAAAAGAAAAAATATATAGATTAGGGTACTGAACGAGGTCAGTGGCAGTTTTTTAAGTTTGGTCATTATTATCATGGTGTTATTCACTGTCAAAGATGCAAAGAAAAACCATAATTCATATTCTCCTTTGTTTCATCACAATTTAAGCAAGCCTAGTAATAGACACAATATTTCTGACACTGTGAATACATTCCCTGAGGTCCATAGATGTACCTAGATACCAAGAATATGCAAATAGCCCTTGTAGAAGTGGAGCAATATTCCATTTACCTAGGTATATAGTTTATGCGGATTTTCACATCGTGTGGAGAAACATAACAATAAGTCAAGAACAAAACAAGAACACCATAAGGTCCAACAAATAAAATAAATGCTAAATGAATGAATGCAAACACTCCCAGACATACCCCACGCGAAGGTAAGGAAAAACTCACTAAAACCTAACAATAGGAAAAAAATGCACCACAGGCAGTGTGGAGGAGTTAGGGCCCGCGTCCACTTGGCGCATATTTCTGACCGCACGCATCTGTTTTCAATGTATTCCAATGGGGAGGGAGCGCATGCGGCCGCCTCTAGTTAGTGCGCTGCCGTCGGCTTCTTTTCTCAGCTTTTTTGTGCGGCCGAAAGTTGAAACTTTCTGAACTTTCAGAGCGATGCGCTGGAGCTCATTTTCAGACAACCAATCACAGCCATTCATCTACCACTCTGTTTGTAACCTGACACCGGAGCTGCCTGCCTGTCTGGCTGTCTCCCACAGACCATTGAGATTTGCGACAAAACTAATAATAATAACTACACGAATACACTACTAAAAAGCTAATAAAAAGCAAAGGGCGAACTGTGGTGTCAGGCAATAACTATATATATAATTAATATACAATAAAGTTATTCAAATATGCTATAATATGTGCAAAACCGCGGCATGGCTGTAGATTTCTTTCTGTCATCTACAAGATGCGCTTCAAGCCAGCTCTGCCGGCGCACTCCCAGCATGTTTCACGGAGAAATATGCGCTAGGTGGACGCGGGCCCTTATATAACAAACAAGTTATATAATCTGCCGGTGCAGTAAGCAAATCTGGCTTGGCAATATTTCTTGAAATAAGTAGAAATATCTAGGATTCTCTTTCCTAGATAAAGTGCGAACAGGATACCAGAACATTTATTTTGCGTTTACTATAGTCAATTAAGATCATACAGAACCAAGCATTTCCCTGTAATGTACATGTACCTTATGTGACGAATAAAACAAAACTTGAACTCGAATGGTGGCCTGGTGAGAGGACAAAAGGATATCTCGAGGGGTAACAGGGAAAGGGGACAACACTTTTATTTTTAAAGAAAATAAATCAAAAAGAAATATCCAGATAGGCCCATTGGACCCAGACGATACATCACACAGGTAGGGTAAATAATTAAAACACACACCAAACAACCAAATAAAATAACAAGGTATGCAAGACATGCTAAAGTATTGACTTTACTTACTTCACATTACTTTTTTTTTTTTTTTTACTTACTTTCTTTTTACTGTATGTAGCACACTCAGCGGCTCATACAGAAATAAGCATTTCATCATAAAGTATTCTGTATTTTGTTGTGACATAATAATAAACAAACTTGAAACTTGATATGGTTATTATTATATCAAAGCTAAGGGGCTGTCAGTCCTCTGATTTGCGCCGGGCCAAACTACGCCCCTTAGCTGTGATATAATAACCATATACCACGGCCTGAAGTGGGCTATTGCTTTTATATAATAACCATATACCACGGCCTGTCATGAGATATTGCTTATTCGGCTGCCGTAGAAACGGTATCTAGCTACTTACATGATCTTTGCATGTGGTCTGGTGCTGGTGACCAACGCCAGGAAGAGTTCCCCCTCCGTCTTCGGGATGTCGTCACAGTAGACGGCCTCCCCCGTCGCCTGGCTGATGGCAGAGCGGTGCATCATGGGACGTCCCACCGGGTCCTGTTCGCTCTGATCCGGCGACACGCGCTGAAAAACAAGCACTCGTGGGTTGACCTCGCGAATGAGCGATGGAGAGGAAGGGGTGATCCGGTTCTCGTCTCTCTGGTTTGATTTCCACAGCCCGCATGCGACCAACAACAAAACAAAACATCAAAAATTGCAGGGGAGGCCTGGTGGAATGTAAATATCTACTGTATTAAATAGGGGTGGGGGAAAAAATCGTTACGTAGTAGTATCACGATACTTTGCGTGGTGATACTGTATCGATACAGGGACGCCAAGTATCGATATTTAATTATTCATAAAAAGAAAAAAGAAAGAAAATTGTATAAGGAAGTTGCATTGTTCATTTCAATACCTGTAATAGTACAGTAGTCCACACACACACATGTGCATTCAGTTAAGTTGGAATATGACTGTAATACAAACAGTTCAGTTTGTCAGGTACATGCAACACAGATTACAGTGTTTACATCTGTCTGCTTGAGAAAATACCATGTTCTGCAATCAAAATTATTGAAGTGAGATGAACAGACTGAACTTTATTTTATTAGATAAAACATGTTGACAAAGTTTTACTTTGCAGTTGAAAAAAGATAATAAAATAAAATTTGATAAAAAAAAAAAAAATCCGCAATACTCATACGATTTAGTCGTGCCAATTTCCCCCTCCCCTGTCTTGATCGTTGCTCGCATGTGCCCCCCACTGGTTGGTCGTAGGGAGGGTTGAAGAATCTATCGCATGTCCCCTCCGATACATGCAGAGGCAGCCGGCCACTTCTTTTCACCTGCCAGCGCGGACTCTCATTGGCGAGGTGTAAAGTGTGGGAGGCTCACACTACCCTCGACATCTCCTGTCCTTGCTGTGCAGGTGCGCCAACCGACCTGTAGGAGTCGCTGTTTGTTTACAACGACCAAATTACCACCCATCGACTCCCCTCCCGCTGACTCTGCCAATTGAGTCAGTATGACGGCCGGCCCAAGCCGGAGGCAACGCTGACAGCCGGATTAGATACCGGTGTCTCATGCGCTGGTGACGAGCGCTTAGACCGCTGCGCCACCCAGCTGCACCCCTAAGAAAGATCTTAAAAGAAAAAATATATAGATTAGGGCTGTCCCCGACTAAGGATTTGGATAGTCGACTATGATTGGCCGAAATTAGCCGATAGTTGACTATGAAAAGAAAAATATTTGATTTTTTTATTTATTTTTGATTTTTTATTCCATTTGGGCTGTGGGGGGTGCTTAACACATTCCCTGCCACGCTTCTATCCATCAATGTAGGCTCACTGCCACCATTCTAAGCCTATGGAGATGTTCACCTTCTTTGCAGGGCTATAACTTTTTAAATTGTATTGCTAAATTGACATTACTATGGCCCATTCAACATCTATCGTTCAGGATGTAGGAACGTTATACTTTTTCATTCATAGATTCTTCCAAAAATACCTTCTAGAATATGTATGTTTTTATCGTTTTCTGCAGTAATTCATAGAACGTGAGTTATAGGCATAAACACATATATAGATTATCAACTGCCGTTTATTGCCGATACACGCTATATTAAAAAATTCAACTGTACATGATCGTATACGTTATGATTCATCATGCGCGGATGAAAGGGGGGGGGGTCGTTTATAATTCCGTGATCGTCAGTAAATGCTTTATGTAGTATGGGTGATATATTGATCAGAGCGGTTTGCAGTGAAAAGAATAAACAATCAAGCTGAAAGTAACGTTACTGTCCTCTTACCGTTCGCCGATGAGACTGGAGGAAAAAGATCCCACTTATTTGACGTCGATCTACTAGATCCATTTCCGGTTTGTATGGCGCAATAAACACCCAAATCATATCGATTATTGAGTTATGGCAGCGATCCATATGCACGCCAGTGTTTGTCTGTAGTCCCACAACGATATGTGACTGCCGAACGGATTTCCCAGATACACCGATGGCCACTTCCGGTTGTAACTCGCCCGATCATCCACCAGGCGGCGGTATTGAGGCGTTGCACTATTGTGCAGGGTCCCACTGTATCACCAGAGGCTGGGTGGCGGAATTATGAATGCCATGGCGAAAAAATGAAATATGATCTCAATATCGCTGTACAGCGTGGTTTGGCAGAATTCGCATGGCCGGCAAACACGCTGTACAACGGGATTGGCGGTGGATGTGTTAATGTCTGAAGGACTCAACGGAAGGCTTCTTGTCCTCTGCAAAAGCATGCAATTGGTCCACTGATGGATACATCTTGATATTTGTCTAGTCTAGTGTGTTCATTAGATGGGTGAAATCCTCTTTCAGTGCCTCTGTGCCTGTTTTCTTATGCAGTTAGCCTCTGGTATGCGTGCCATTAGCATTAGCCACGCTTCTAGGCCTCTTTTCTTTTGGAAAGAATGATAAAAAATATATATATAAAAAATGTTGTATGCGACTAAGAGGTTGGCAGTCGACTACGGCTCCTTTCGATCGATTAGTCGACTATTCGACTAATAGGGGTCAGCCCTAATATAGATATAGATAGATAGATACAGTGGATTAAATGCAGTCTGCATTCGGAAGAGAAAACGACCAATCTAGATATTTCAAGATTCTATGCCCTATGCCAGAGACTCAATTTTGATGGAGATAATCTCCCAGATACAATTTAAAGTGAGTCTTTAGCAGAAACGGTTCTAAAGATATTTAATGCTTTGCAAAACATGTATAGTGTCGCATGGGCTTTAGAGGGTTATGGGAGGTCTTTAGAAGTGGTTTCAGCTATAGGCCAATCACAGATGTTGTCTCTTACCCCCAGTCCTAAAGACCTCACCTAGCTGTGTGCAAAATGTGATGCTTTTATCACAAAGTGCACAATTAGCCACTAGATTACAACAAAGTCTTGGTCATCTACAGCCAAAATGACAGATTAATTGACTAAGGCTACGTTTAGACGAGCGTTTTGTGAACAGAAACCGCAAAAGTCATCTTGCGGTTTCACTTTTAATTTTACGTTTAGACAAGCGTTTTGGGGTGGAATTCTCCGTGCAGACGACGCTGTAACGACGGAACCCCGCTGTCACACGATTGGCGCATATGTCACATGACGTGCTGTGAAGACCCGCCCTACTCTGCCTCTGATTCGCAGACTGTGGATGGGGAATGTGATTGTACCAAAGCAGAGTCACTCACAGATAGTGTGTCCACTCACGCCGCGGTACAGATTCTTGTGTATTTAACCCTTTCACTGCCACACGACAGCCGGTTGTGTGATAGTAAAGGGTTAACCTTCTGTCGTGTGGCAGTGAAAGGGTTAAAAGTACTGCCAATGTAGCCTTCAGGTGATCTCCGTTGATATAGTCAGACATACTTGCTTTGTTTACGTCTCGGCTACTGGCGCATACCTGCTACCTGTGACGTGAGCAGTACGCGCGACCAGAGCCGTGACAACCCTTTCGTCATCGTTTTAACAGATTTATACGGTTTCACAGTTTAGACGAGAGCGCAAAGCTTTTGCGTTTCTAGGAATTCCACCCTGGAAGGTAGTCTCACTTTTTTGCGGTTTCACCCCGTAAAAACGCCGTTTCCGTATAAACGAAAGGCACATCCGAAAAAATATTTTTGCGGATTCACCTGCTAGCGTTTCCGTCTAAACGGGGCCTAAGAGGAGCATAGAAAATGTTTCCCTTGAATTGCATTTCTGTCCGGACAGATTAGCGCACAGCCAGCGCCTCCCCCAACTCAACCACCAAGCGGTCAGAGTAACTGCCTTACAATCAGATAGAGAAGGCAGAACCTCCACCGTTTTAATGAAGATTCTGTCGAGACGGATCAACCCCACATTAGTGGTTAAACAAGCAAACAAAACAAAAAAAGTCTTCGGTTGGTTCTGAACGAGTGCCAGTATCTGACCTGGAATTCCTGCAAGCTTGGCTGGATCTGCCTGGGCAAGGGCCGGATACCACTGTCTTCAGGAAAGCCATCTGTGATCACATGCTGAAAATCAAATAGATGTTATTAGTACGTGTCAGGCATTTGACAGACGCTCCTACCCAGAGCGACTTACACCAAGAACAGTAGAATGAGCTCAGGCTCTAGCAGCGTCAGCAGGTAGCCACACATGAGGGGTATTGGGGATACATGGACAGTCCGCTGTCAACAGCCTGAGAATAAAATGGAATTACAAAGTAGCTTACAATGAAAAAGTACAAGGATAAGGAAGAAGCTTTCTTTCTTTTTTCAGATGAAGGTCAGATCCAACAGGATCGTTCTTATTCATGCCAGTGTGACCGATCGTATGTGACTCCTCTGCGTTGTGTATTAATTTCGATGCCCCGAGGGAGTTTCGAACCCGGGTCAGCCGCACCGCGGGCGACATCACAGACCACTATACCAAGAGGTGAATTCACTGCTTGGTAACGTGTCTATGTGTCTTTTCTTTTAAGGGGGAGTGAGTTTAATTCGCAGTACCGCTTACTGCCACAGTCACTTCACAACACAGTCCATCGTGACTGTGGATATTACTCACGGACCTCCGTTACACCAGCAATATGCGTTGGATGGAACTGATGTGTTAGATGTCATGTAACTGATGGGTAGTAATTTACTAATTCGCATTTTGTATTTGATGAACGTGGACACTGTTATGTGAAAATAAACTAAATGGGTTTTATTTCTATACAAATTTAAGAAAACACACACTGGTAGGGTCTGCCATTTTCTGTTCCCCAAGTTTTCCTCTGTGCCGTCTACACACCATGCACTCTGTAATAGTCTTCCTTGCAGCTGAATTGGCATTGATTATCCAATACCTCTGTCGAAGTCTGTACAACATGTGGTTCCTCCCAGCGTGTCCTAGTTGTTGATGGATATGACGTAAAATGAGCTGGGAGACATGCAGGTCTTTGGAAAGAATAACAGGGTGCTTGGTTTCTGATGGTAATGCAGACCTGTTCAAACGACCACCAGCTCTGGGGATGTCGTCCTCCAGTTTGGGCTCTAGCTTGTACAGTGGGCTGTCCTTGGAGACAATATTCGAGCCATGTTTGAGGCAGGCAATTTCACTCTTGAACCTGTGTTTCTGAACAAAACAAATTATTGCCCTTTCTGCTTCATCACAATCTTCTGGAGTCAAATGTTTTCCACAGAGTGTGGCTTTGAAGCTCTTAAGTTTCTGTTCAACTGTACTTTTCACTCCAGCATCTTTGTCATCTTTGGTAGTTTTAAGTTCCTTTCTTTTTTGACTCAGAAGCAACAGAAGTATTTTAAGTTCAAGGAACCAGGCAACAGACGTTTTAAGCGTCTTCCAAGATGAGAAGTAGTTGATGAGATGGTCTGTTGGATTTTCTGAATCCTTAACAATGGCATTCACTGCTGCTTCTCTTTTGACCTCCGGGTCATCAATGGGAATCACTGAATCCATTTCCAGTGTAGGCCACTCATTTTCAGGCAAATACAGGAAATCTGGGCCTTTAATCCATTTTCCATGTGTGAGAAATTCTTCAGCTCACAATCCACGTGACGCTTCATCAGCAGGATTGACCTTGGAGCCCACATACTTCCACTGGTCAACATCTGTAGCTTCTCTGATTACAGTGACTCTGTTGGCAACAAGCGTATGAAAACGTCTGGTTTCATTGGAGATGTATTTGATGACAGTCGTGCTATCGGTCCAAAACACTGACTTCTCCAGTTGCCACTGTAGTTCCCTTTGAAGCATGCCATCCATTCGGACAGCAAGGACTGCTGCTGCGAGTTCCAAACGAGGAATGGTGATGTGCTTCAGAGGTGCAACTCTGGCCTTTCCAGCAAGAAATGAAACATGCACCTTATCGCCTTTATCTTTATCTTTCAGTCTCAGGTACGACACTGTACCATAACCAGCTTCACTGGCATAAGCAAAATTATGAATTTGTGCTGTCACAGATGTTTCAAAGTTCAGGGTTTTGATACAGCGTTCCACCTTGAATACACTCATCCTTTGGTTTTGTGGCCAATAATGACTGAGATGTAATAGATCTTTCTACATAACAGACCGTACCGCCTTCTATGTATAAAGAAGACAGACGGTGTCACAGATCCAAGCAGTTGTTCTCCCGCATCCCTCCCGTCTCACCATCTCTCGGAGCTGCTGCTGCATGTGCAGGTTGAACTTGAAGAGCAGGCTGAGCGTGAGGGACCTCCGGAAGTCCACCTTGCCTCCGGGCGCCGAGGGAGGCAAGGCTATCTCATCCAGGAGGACGGTGTACGCCTCACTCAGCGTCTGCTCGCTCCAGGGCCTGGATGGATTGGACACACACACACACACACACACACACACACACACACACACACACACACACACACACACACACACACACACACACACACACACACACACACACACACACACACACACACACACACACACACACAAGATACAATAATGGCAGTAAAGTGGCAGTGAGATGATAGATATGGCAGTAAACTAATATAATGTAAACTAAAATAATGGCAGTAAAGTAAAGTGGCAGTGTGTGTGTCAGTGGAGGGGGTTAGTCCAGAGTCTGTGGGGGCAACAATGCATGTATAATACATTACATTTTTCTGGTATTATAATGTAATAGTGCCTATGTGCTAAAGTTGGCTAATGATGCCTCTCGCAACACATTTTAAGTAAAGTGTGTTACCCTGAAACTGAGTGGTGTTCCCCTTTAAGACCGTCAATCTGGTTGACAGACAAGACCGCTGTCCTTGTGTACTGTAGTTGATTGAGGTGACATGGTCATCATCACCGCTGGCCCTACTTGGCTGACGTCCTCTGCTGGGGTCACCGCTTGTTGGGTCAAGTGGCAAAGCCAGACCTCGCCATCATTTCCACCTAAAAAGTTGCTTATATACCTGACCCTTATCTTCTGTTATCTTAATCCTAACATCAGTGGAGACCTCATACATATACGAAAATATACCTATTTTTGGTCAGGGATTTTTGAGTGATTTTTCTTTTCTTTGCTAGCTTGGTCATTGTGACCTTGTTCTGGAGAATAAATCAATGTGACAACGTGGAGCCAGACGATTGGAATGTCAAGTACAGACCATGTCGCTGTGACATTACACTGCTGCCCTCTGTAAACACACATGCATGCCACACACACACACACACACACACACACACACACACACACACACACACACACACACACACACACACACACACACACACACACACACACACACACACACACACACACACACCTACACACACACACACACACACACACACACACACACACTGTTTGCCATCACTTTTATAGTGATGCCTCTCCTTGCACTGTATATTATTATTATTGCCTTTGTGTATTTCTAAACTGTGCAAAATAAAAACAAAAACAAACTGAGAAAGAAAGAAAGAAAGAAATGTCTTCATAATCATAAAAATCCAGCAAGCTGGTGAAGAAGGCTAGCGCCGTAGTGGGTGGTGAGCTCTGGCCACAGCACAGAAACTGCCCTGGTCAGGGTCACCAACGACCTACTGATGACGGCTGATGCTGGCTCTCCTTCCCTCCTCATCCTCCTTGACCTCACAGCAGCTTTCGACACCGTCGATCATGACATCCTCCTTCACCGGCTCCAGTCCACCATCAGACCTTCAGACTCTGTCCTTGAGTGGTTCAGATCCTACCTCGCCGGAAGAACGGAGTATGTCTCCTTGGGAGAGGCAGGGTCTGACACCCATCATGTCACTTGTCCCACAAGGATCAGTCCTCGGCCCCACCCTATTCACCCTCTACATGCTCCCCCTTGGCTCTGTCATCAGCCGGCATGGAATATCATTCCACTGCTACGCTGATGACACCCAACTATACCTAAAAATAAACCCCACCCCATCCACAGTTCTGCCATCTTCCACGCTGACCACATGCCTGGAGGAGACCAAGGCATGGATGAAGCACAACTTTTTACAGCTAAACAGTTCCAAAACTGAAGCCATTATCATTGGCACCCCACACCAGGTTCGTTCATCCACCATCACCACCATCACCTTTTCCGGCCAAAACATCACCCTGTCACCAACAATAACCAACCTAGGGGTAAAAATGGACCCTCACCTGACCTTTGAGGCACACATAAATCAACTATACAAAAATTCTTTCTACCACCTTAGAAACATCGCCAAACTACGCCCCTCACTCACTCTGTCAGATGCCGAAAAGCTCATCCACGCCTTTGTTTCCTCCAGGCTGGATTACTGCAACGCACTCCTCATCGGGATTCCTAGCAAGAACATCCAAAGGCTACAATGTATCCAAAACAGCGCTGCTAGGATCCTGATGAGAGTGCGGAAATACCACCACATCACCCCCATCCTCAAGTCCCTTCACTGGCTCCCTGTCTCACTCAGGATTGAGTTCAAAGTCTCCCTGCTCACCCACAAATGCCTCTACGGAAACGCCCCCCTATACCTCAAAGAACTCATCACCCCTCACTCCTCCTCTCGACATCTCCGCTCTGGCCAGGCAAACCTCCTCCAGCGACCAAAGGACAAATCTATGCACTATGGGAGATCGGGCTTTTTGCTCCTCCGCTCCCAGTCTGTGGAATGCTCTCCCTGACTACCTGAGAGCACCACAGACTGTGGATGTTTTTAAGAAAGGCCTCAAAACCCACCTTTTTAGTAGAGCCTTCTGTTGACCTTTTATCAAATTTTTTGCTCCACACATTTTATGTTCTTTTACCAATTTATTTTATCAGTTTTATTATTCTATGTTTCTCTGCTATTTTATGTTTTAGTCTTGCCTATTTTTATATTCTTTCTTTCCTTTATTCTCGTTAGCTTTTAAGTCCCTTTAACTGTAGCGCTCTGAGAGTTGCCCCGCAACTGTAAAGCGCATTACAAATTAAATCTATTATTATTATTATTATTATTATTGAGCTGGATAACCTAGAGGTGGTGGCTGAGAGGAGGATGAGGAAAAAGCTAGAAGCCATCCTGGAGAACCCCTCCCACCCTCTACGAGGAGCTAGCCAGAATGAAGAGCACGTTCAGCCAAAGACTCATCCCCCCCCGACACACCACAAACCGCCTGGGCCGGTCCTTTATACCGGCAGCCATCAGGCTCTACAACCAAGGGCTCGGACGGCCGGCTCTGCTGCCAGAACTATCACTATCACTGTCGGAACTCGGGACGTGAGAACTCGAGACTCATCCACGTGCACTCACTGGACTATCTTGTTTTTTGTATTTATATTGTATCTATAGTGTTAGTGTATATAGATACTGGAATGTATAGGACTATGAAACTCTGCATCCCCTCCCATGCTGCGTTGACACCTGAATTTCCCCCAAGGGGATTAATAAAGGATCATCTTATCTTATAATCAACTACTGCGCAATAAGAGTCAAACTCAGATTTGAACAAATTTAAAGCTATAATACATCATGTATTTGATGTAAGTAAGATCTAAACTGAGTGTATCCACATAATATGTTCTTGGGGAGGTGTATTGTACTGTAGATAAAAAAGGAATTTGGAATTTTCTTAGTCCATCAGATTTTTACACATGAAAGTAAAGAATGAGGGCAGCCGGGTGGCGCAGTGGTCTAAGCGTCTGCCCACCACCACAGAAACAGTGGGATCGAATCCAGCTGTGGTGCTTCCGGGGTGGCCGACCGTCCATACTAAACACAATTGGCAGTGTTAGAGGGTGGGAAAACCCGGCGAGGGTGGGTCCTCGTCGTTGTAAAACAGCGACTCCTACAGATCGGTCGGGGCCCCTGCACAGCGAGGTCGGATCCTGGGGGAGGTAGTGTGACCTTCCACACGTTACACTCCCCCAGTGAGAGTCCGCGCTGCCAGGTGAAAAGAAGCGGTGGGCTGGGTACACATGTGTCGGAGGAAGCATGTGATAGTCTCCGCCCTCCCGGACCGACAGTAGGGGGCAGAGCATGCAACAACCAGGTAGGGGATTGGGAATTGGCATAACGACTAACATTGGGATGGGAGAAAAACGGAAAAAGAAAGGGGGAAAAAGAGAAAGTATATATAAAAAAAAAAAAAAAATGTAAGCTTTCAAATGATGGGTCACACATTGAAATATTTTAAGAAGATTCTTTTTTTGTTGTTATTCCAAAACCTCAATTCTCAGATCAGACAAAAGCTGAGAAAAGAAAATCTAAAGTGTGTGCATTTTTAACACTGCGGCAGTCAGGTACTAGGTGTGAACAATGGCCCCTAGATAGTCCAGCCCTAACCACTCCCCCACTGGATTAGCTGTCATATGTCAGTAGCCCTTTTCACACAGACTTCATGGTATTATGGATTCTCTTTCCCCCCCCCAATCTGCCAGCGGTGGGTTGGCCACACTGAACCAAGTGTGTGCGTTCAGACCGAATGCTGAATAGATGGAGACGCAGTGTTGATGGAATAGACCAGCGGTTCTCAAACTACGGGCCGCAACCCTTGCAACCCTTGCATTGGCAAGTAAAAAAATTATAAAATCCCCCCCCAAAAAAAATATAGAGTATTCTCGATCTTGTTTGCTGATGACACCAACATTATAATGTCACATGAGAATTTTGCAGTATTAATTAGGGAAGCAAATGATGGTTTATCTTGTGTCTCAGATTGGTTCCAGACTAATAAGCTATCGTTAAATGTAGAAAAATCTAATTTTATTGTATTTTGTAATAAAGGTAAAAGTTATTCGAAAAAGGAGGCAAAGCTATTAATCAGTAACACCTAAATCAAACAAGTAACTTCAACAAAGTTTTTAGGGATCCTAGTTGATGATAAACTAAATTGGAAAAAACACATTGATCATGTTTGTAAAAAAGCAATGAAGTCAGTAGGTATAATTAGGAAGGTGTGTTCATTGATAAATAGAAGTTGTTTTTTAATCCTGTATTATAGTCTTATCTTTCCTTACATATCTTATTGTAACATAATTTGGGCTAGCACTCATTCATCTCATCTTGAAAAAATTATTTTACTTCAAAAAAGATTTGTTAGACTGGCAACCCTCTCAGATCGATTTGAACCATCTGCTCCTCTTTTCAAGAAACTAAACATTCTGACTGTGTCTGAGGTTAATTCTTTACAGATATGTATATTTGTGTACAAATGCATTCATGATCACAATCTACCAAATGGTTTTAATAGTTTTTTTTCTTTTAATTCAGATGTTCATTCATATGCTACACGTCAGTCCAGGGACCTGCATATACCTTATTGTGGTACTTCACTTAGGCAGTTCTCAGTGAGGTATAGAGGGTCCAATCTTTGGAATGCAGCTGATCCTATGCTGAGGAAATCTCCATCTCTGCTTATTTTTAAAGCAAACTACAAAAAAATTCTCATCCAAAAGTAGTAGATAGATAACAGGTCATACATGTAGGTATGCATTTGGTTATGTGGGTGGGTAGGTTTATAGGCAGGTGGGTGGGTTGTTATATATTATTATGTACACAGTATATCCATGTGTGTACTGTGTGTATGTATGTTTGTATTAACACGAATCTTTTAATGTATTCTGGTATTTTATAATATGCATATTTTTGTATTTTTGTATGTTTGATTTTATAAAACATACGGGGACGTTCTTGATAAGCCTCTAGGCTTCTAACTTCTCCTTCACAATCGTTATAACTTATTATGTATTGTTTTTACTTCTGTTTAACTGTGTTAATAAACAAACAAACAAACAAACAAACCCCTGGAATAGACGCAGCGCGGATAGAATCTACCTCCACCTGTCTCTCCTCCTCTACCTCCACCTGTCTCTCCTCCTCTACCTCCACCTGTCTCTCCTCCTCTACCTCCACCTGTCTCTCCTCCTCTACCTCCACCTGTCTCTCCTCCTCTACCTCCACCTGTCTCTCCTCCTCTACCTCCACCTGTCTGCTCCTCCTCTACCTCCACCTGTCTCTCCTCCTCTACCTCCACCTGTCTGCTCCTCCTCTACCTCCACCTGTCTGCTCCTCCTCTACATCCACCTGTCTGCTCCTCCTCTACCTCCACCTGTCTTTCCTCCTCTACCTCCACCTGTCTGCTCCTCCTCTACCTCCACCTGTCTCTCCTCCTCCACCTCCACCTGTCTGCTCCTCCTCTACCTCCACCTGTCTGCTCCTCCTCTACCTCCACCTGTCTCTCCTCCTCTACCTCCACCTGTCTGCTCCTCCTCTACCTCCACCTGTCTCTCCTCCTCTACCTCCACCTGTCTGCTCCTCCTCTACCTCCACCTGTCTGCTCCTCCTCTACCTCCACCTGTCTCTCCTCCTCTACCTCCACCTGTCTGCTCCTCCTCTACCTCCACCTGTCTCTCCTGCTCTACCTCCACCTGTCTGCTCCTCCTCTACCTCCACCTGTCTCTCCTCCTCTACCTCCACCTGTCTGCTCCTCCTCTACCTCCACCTGTCTGCTACTCCTCTACCTCCACCTGTCTGCTCTTCCTCTACATCCACCTGTCTCTCCTCCTCTACCTCCACCTGTCTTTCCTCCTCTACCTCCACCTGTCTGCTCCTCCTCTACCTCCACCTGTCTCTCCTCCTCTACCTCCACCTGTCTCTCCTCCTCTACCTCCACCTGTCTCTCCTCCTCCTCCTCCACCTGTCTCTCCTCCTCTACCTCCACCTGTCTCTCCTCCTCTACCTCCACCTGTCTCTCCTCCTCTACCTCCACCTGTCTGCTCCTCCTCTACCTCCACCTGTCTGATCCTCCTCTACCTCCACCTGTCTGCTCCTCCTCTACCTCCACCTGTCTCTCCTCCTCTACCTCCACCTGTCTGCTCCTCCTCTACCTCCACCTGTCTGCTCCTCCTCTACCTCCACCTGTCTCTCCTCCTCTACCTCCACCTGTCTCTCCTCCTCTACCTCCACCTGTCTCTCCTCCTCTACCTCCACCTGTCTGCTCCTCCTCTACCTCCACCTGTCTGCTCCTCCTCTACCTCCACCTGTCTCTCCTCCTCTACCTCCACCTGTCTCTCCTCCTCTACCTCCACCTGTCTGCTCCTCCTCTACCTCCACCTGTCTCTCCTCCT
Organism: Notolepis coatsorum; assembly: GCF_963971535.1. Lineage (NCBI taxonomy): Eukaryota > Metazoa > Chordata > Actinopteri > Aulopiformes > Paralepididae > Notolepis > Notolepis coatsorum. The sequence continues at coordinate 68,931,109 of NC_140165.1, forward strand.
CTACCTCCACCTGTCTCTCCTCCTCTACCTCCACCTGTCTGCTCCTGCTCTACCTCCACCTGTCTGCTCCTCCTCTACCTCCACCTGTCTCTCCTCATCTACCTCCACCTGTCTCTCCTCCTCTACCTCCACCTGTCTCTCCTCCTCTACCTCCACCTGTCTGCTCCTCCTCTACCTCCACCTGTCTCTCCTCCTCTACCTCCACCTGTCTCTCCTCCTCTACCTCCACCTGTCTCTCCTCCTCTACCTCCACCTGTCTGCTCCTCCTCTACCTCCACCTGTCTCTCCTCCTCTACCTCCACCTGTCTCTCCTCCTCTACCTCCACCTGTCTCTCCTCCTCTACCTCCACCTGTCTCTCCCCCTCTACCTCCACCTGTCTGCTCCTCCTCTACCTCCACCTGTCTGCTCCTCCTCTACCTCCACCTGTCTGCTCCTCCTCTACATCCACCTGTCTGCTCCTCCTCTACCTCCACCTGTCTTTCCTCCTCTACCTCCACCTGTCTGCTCCTCCTCTACCTCCACCTGTCTCTCCTCCTCCACCTCCACCTGTCTGCTCCTCCTCTACCTCCACCTGTCTGCTCCTCCTCTACCTCCACCTGTCTCTCCTCCTCTACCTCCACCTGTCTGCTCCTCCTCTACCTCCACCTGTCTCTCCTCCTCTACCTCCACCTGTCTGCTCCTCCTCTACCTCCACCTGTCTGCTCCTCCTCTACCTCCACCTGTCTCTCCTCCTCTACCTCCACCTGTCTGCTCCTCCTCTACCTCCACCTGTCTCTCCTGCTCTACCTCCACCTGTCTGCTCCTCCTCTACCTCCACCTGTCTCTCCTCCTCTACCTCCACCTGTCTGCTCCTCCTCTACCTCCACCTGTCTGCTACTCCTCTACCTCCACCTGTCTGCTCTTCCTCTACATCCACCTGTCTCTCCTCCTCTACCTCCACCTGTCTTTCCTCCTCTACCTCCACCTGTCTGCTTCTCCTCTACCTCCACCTGTCTCTCCTCCTCTACCTCCACCTGTCTCTCCTCCTCTACCTCCACCTGTCTCTCCTCCTCCTCCTCCACCTGTCTCTCCTCCTCTACCTCCACCTGTCTCTCCTCCTCTACCTCCACCTGTCTCTCCTCCTCTACCTCCACCTGTCTGCTCCTCCTCTACCTCCACCTGTCTGATCCTCCTCTACCTCCACCTGTCTGCTCCTCCTCTACCTCCACCTGTCTCTCCTCCTCTACCTCCACCTGTCTGCTCCTCCTCTACCTCCACCTGTCTGCTCCTCCTCTACCTCCACCTGTCTCTCCTCCTCTACCTCCACCTGTCTCTCCTCCTCTACCTCCACCTGTCTCTCCTCCTCTACCTCCACCTGTCTGCTCCTCCTCTACCTCCACCTGTCTGCTCCTCCTCTACCTCCACCTGTCTCTCCTCCTCTACCTCCACCTGTCTCTCCTCCTCTACCTCCACCTGTCTGCTCCTCCTCTACCTCCACCTGTCTCTCCTCCTCTACCTCCACCTGTCTCTCCTCCTCTACCTCCACCTGTCTGCTCCTGCTCTACCTCCACCTGTCTGCTCCTCCTCTACCTCCACCTGTCTCTCCTCATCTACCTCCACCTGTCTCTCCTCCTCTACCTCCACCTGTCTCTCCTCCTCTACCTCCACCTGTCTGCTCCTCCTCTACCTCCACCTGTCTCTCCTCCTCTACCTCCACCTGTCTCTCCTCCTCTACCTCCACCTGTCTCTCCTCCTCTACCTCCACCTGTCTGCTCCTCCTCTACCTCCACCTGTCTCTCCTCCTCTACCTCCACCTGTCTCTCCTCCTCTACCTCCACCTGTCTCTCCTCCTCTACCTCCACCTGTCTCTCCCCCTCTACCTCCACCTGTCTGCTCCTCCTCTACCTCCACCTGTCTGCTCCTCCTCTACCTCCACCTGTCTCTCCTCCTCTACCTCCACCTGTCTGCTCCTCCTCTACCTCCACCTGTCTGCTCCTCCTCTACCTCCACCTGTCTCTCCTCCTCTACCTCCACCTGTCTCTCCTCCTCTACCTCCACCTGTCTGCTCCTCCTCTACCTCCACCTGTCTGCTCCTCCTCTACCTCCACCTGTCTCTCCTCCTCTACCTCCACCTGTCTGCTCCTCCTCCACCTCCACCTGTCTGCTCCTCCTCTACCTCCACATGTCTCTCCTCCTCTACCTCCACCTGTCTCTCCTCCTCTACCTCCACCTGTCTGCTCCTCCTCTACCTCCACCTGTCTCTCCTCCTCTACCTCCACCTGTCTCTCCTCCTCTACCTCCACCTGTCTGCTCCTCCTCTACCTCCACCTGTCTCTCCTCCTCTACCTCCACCTGTCTGCTCCACCTCTACCTCCACCTGTCTCTCCTCCTCTACCTCCACCTGTCTGCTCCTCCTCTACCTCCACCTGTCTGCTCCTCCTCTACCTCCACCTGTCTCTCCTCCTCTACCTCCACCTGTCTGCTCCTCCTCTACCTCCACCTGTCTGCTCCTCCTCTACCTCCACCTGTCTCTCCTCCTCTACCTCCACCTGTCTGCTCCTCCTCTACCTCCACCTGTCTCTCCTCCTCTACCTCCACCTGTCTGCTCCTCCTCTACCTCCACCTGTCTCTCCTCCTCTACCTCCACCTGTCTCTCCTCCTCTACCTCCACCTGTCTGCTCCTCCTCTACCTCCACCTGTCTCTCCTCCTCTACCTCCACCTGTCTGCTCCTCCTCTACCTCCACCTGTCTCTCCTCCTCTACCTCCACCTGTCTCTCCTCCTCTACCTCCACCTGTCTGCTCCTCCTCTACCTCCACCTGTCTCTCCTCCTCTACCTCCACCTGTCTGCTCCTCCTCTACCTCCACCTGTCTCTCCTCCTCTACCTCCACCTGTCTGCTCCTCCTCTATCTCCACCTGTCTGCTCCTCCTCTACCTCTACCTGTCTCTCCTGCTCTACCTCCACCTGTCTCTCCTCCTCTACCTCCACCTCTCTGCTCCTCCTCTACCTCCACCTGTCTCTCCTCCTCTACCTCCACCTGTCTGCTCCTCCTCTACCTCCACCTGTCTCTCCTCCTCTACCTCCACCTGTCTGCTCCTCCTCTACCTCCACCTGTCTCTCCTCCTCTACCTCCACCTGTCTGCTCCTCCTCCACCTCCACCTGTCTGCTCCTCCTCTACCTCCACCTGTCTGCTCCTCCTCTACCTCCACCTGTCTGCTCCTCCTCTACCTCCACCTGTCTGCTCCTCCTCCACCTCCACCTGTCTGCTCCTCCTCTACCTCCACCTGTCTGCTCCTCCTACACCTCCACCTGTCTGCTCCTCCTCTACCTCCACCTGTCTGCTCCTCCTCTACCTCCACCTGTCTGCTCCCCCTCTACATCCACCTGTATCTCCTCCTCTACCTCCACCTGTCTCTCCTCCTCTACCTCCACCTGTCTGCTCCTCCTCTACCTCCACCTTTGCTCTACACCATATTTACAAATGACATGCCTCTTGTCCTAAATAAGTCCTATATTTCTATGTATGCGGATGATTCAACGATTTACACATCAGCCTCAACAGCCAATGAATTAAATACGGTCCTAAAGGCAGAGTTGCAATCAGTGATGGAATGGATAAAGAATAACAAACTAGTTCTAAACATATCAAAGACAAGTAGCATCATTTTCGGTTCAAACCATACTCTAAGAACGAACCCAGTCTTGAAACTTTTGATAAGTGATGTGGTAATTAATCAAGTCCAGGAGACTAAACTCCTAGGGGTAACATTAGACAGTAAATTGTCATGGTCACACCATATAAACAATATAGTAGTGAAAATGGGAAGAGGGATTTCTGTTGTTAAAAGATGTGCTCATTTGTTACCACTAAATTCTATCAAACAGGTCATTCAAGCTCTGGTTTTGTCAAATCTTGACTATTGTCCTGCAGTATGGTCGAATGTAACGACGAGTAAACTGAAAAAATTACAAATGGTACAAAACAAAGCAGCACGTATAGCGCTTCGCTGTGAGTACAGAACTAATGTTGCAGCGATGCACAGTTGTTTAACTTGGTTACTTGTCAAACATAAATTACTCTGCTCACTCCTTGTATTCACTAGGAATATTTTTGTTACAAAGATCCCCTCAATTTTATATAACAATTTATCAATAAGTCTTGACAGACACAACCATTCCACCAGACATGCTTCTGCACGAGGTTTTACACTTCCAAAAGTGAGGTCGAATGCAATGAAGCGAACTGTCATGTTCCGTGGTATGCAGGAATGGAACTCTCTTCCCAGACATGTTAAGCAGGAGAATAGTAAATGCCGTTTCAAAATCGTGGTAAAACAACATTTTCAACCAAAGAAATTGACATTCCCTAATAGATAGTGTGTACGTAAATTAAAATGTATGTGTCTGATAAAGAGATAGGTATATATGGATGAAAAGGCATGTGTCTGATAGGGATATATTATTAAAATATTGTATAATTTTGTATTTTTATATTGTATTATGAATTTGATTAGGGTTTTTACTGTTGTTTTAATTGTCTGTATGACATGTAAATGTTGAGTGTATAAGGGTTTTTATTGTTGTTTTAATGGTCTGTATGTCATGTAAATGTTATGAGTGTATAAGGGTTTTTATTGTTGTTTTAATTGTCTGTATGACATGTAAATGTTGTGAGTGTATACGTCTGTAACTGTATTTTATGTGTTATGGACCCCAGGAAGAATAGCCCCAGCACTGCTGTGGCTAATGGGGATCCAAATAAACTTAAACATAAACTGGCTCTGCGCTGACATGGCTGTCATCATACCTCAATGACCGCTCCTACCAAGTGTCATGGAGAGGGACCCTGTCGGCCACCCGCCCCCTGCGGACGGGTGTCCCCCAGGGCTCGGTTTTAGGACCCCTTCTCTTCTCCCTCTACACTAAATCACTGGGTAACATTATCACGTCTCATGGCTTCTCCTACCATTGTTATGCCGACGATACTCAACTCTTCCTCTCCTTCCCTCCCTCAGATATCCACGTCTCTGAGCGGATCTCGGCCTGTCTGTCCGACATCTCAGCCTGGATGACGTCCAACCACCTCAAACTGAACCTAAGCAAAACAGAATTGCTCCACCTGCCGGCCAAATCCTCCCCCCTAACCGACCTTTCAATCACAGTTGAGAATGCAGCTGTGACTGCGTCCCCGACCGCCAAGAACCTTGGTGTTGTCCTCGACGACCAGTTGAACTTCTCTGCTCACATCGCAGCGACGACCAGAACCTGCCGATTCCTCCTGAGCAACGTCAGAAGGATACGCCCCTTCCTGACAAAAGAAGCCACCCAACTCCTCGTCCAATCAACAGTCATCTCCCGCCTCGACTACTGCAATGCACTGCTCGCTGGCCTCCCGGCCACTGCCACTAAGCCTCTTCAACTCATTCAGAACGCAGCAGCCCGCCTGATCTCAAACCTACCGAAGTCGGCCCATGTCACCCCACTTCTTAGGGACCTGCACTGGCTCCCCATTGCTGCACGAATCCGCTTCAAGGCCCTCGACCTAGCATACCGTGCGGCAAAGGGAACCGCTCCCGCCTACCTCCGGTCAATGGTCTCTAACTACACACCCTCAAGACCCCTACGCTCTGCATCTTCTGGCCGCCTCAGACCTACTCCTATCCAAGCTCCGGGAGGGTCATCAAAGAGAAGTCGCCTATTCTCAGTCCTTGCCCCACAATGGTGGAATGAACTACCCACCCCAGTTAGGACAGCCGAATCACGTCCAATCTTTCGCCGTCGACTAAAGACGCACTTCTTCAACCATTATCTGAATTAAAAAAAAATAAAAAATAAAATAAAAAACAATAAAAAAAATCTAACCCTAACTAACCGTACTGTCATGCACTTGTCCTAATAAACTAACCTACACTGTAGCACTCAACACTTTGATGAACATTGTTGCTCAGCTGATAGAGTTGTGCCCTTCCTGATGGCTTGTCGTACAGAACTTGTAAGTCGCTTTGGATAAAAGCGTCAGCTAAATGACTAAATGTAAATGTAAATGTTAAACATAAACTTAAACTTAAACACCTGTCTGCTCCTCCTCTACCTCCACCTGTCTCTCCTCCTCTACCTCCACCTGTCTGCTCCTCCTCTACCTCCACCTGTCTGCTCCTCCTCTACCTCCACCTGTCTGCTCCTCCTCTACCTCCACCTGTCTGCTCCTCCTCTACCTCCACCTGTCTGCTCCTCCTCTACCTCCACCTGTCTGCTCCTGCTCTACCTCCACCTGTCTCTCCTCCTCTACCTCCACCTGTCTCTCCTCCTCTACCTCCACCTGTCTGCTCCTCCTCTACCTCCACCTGTCTGCTCCTCCTCTACCTCCACCTGTCTGCTCCTGCTCTACCTCCACCTGGACCCCGCTCCTCTTACATTAGAACCCTTGGAACCCGTTCTGTTGTCTTGCCCGTCTCTCTGCGCTAGAGTCTACCAGTTGGACCGTAACAGGCTGGTGATTAGCCAACGAAGCCACTCATGTGATTCTAATGTGAATGTGACTCTGCCCCCAAACTCAAGACTTGTGCCCCAAGAAGATACTATAACCGTTAGCCGTTACAGTAAATATGTTCTTAAACATTCAAACTGTGATAATATGGAAGAAAGAAGAAATATTCTTGCGATCCGATTCTCCAACATGAGGCACAAAGTGTTGGACATATCTAACTCGACTGCCCTGCTGCAACGGGAAGAAGATGCGTGTATTCTTCAAATGGTTGGCGTTTCCCCTTTTAACTCCCTCAGATCCTGCCAGCGCGGGTGGAGAACGTCATGCTCACCTTCCGGTGATCGCTGCGCAGGTCTTGGTGGCACTAACTGTGCGCGGTCCCACGCCACCGTAGAAGATACTGAGTTCCTGCACCGTGCTAGAGCCCTCGGCGAACAGCGCCCTCATCCCTGTGGTTACCGTAGCCAGGGCGTTTTCCTTCCGCGGGGCCTGGCGGAAGGCTCGCACAAACTCCCCCTTCAAGAGACACAAGGCTCACTTTAAACGGTTAATTCTTATATTGATGTTGTGGAAGGGCAGGGTCCTTTTTCATGTTAAAGATTTGCATTTAGAAACATACCGTATAGACGCTTTCAAAGTGACAACAATAACATTAAAAAAAGATAAAATAAATGTATTTCCTATTGCATGGCAAGGAAACAATAAAATAAGGAAGGGTCACTGTTGTGAAGGATCAGATTAAACCGAATATATATATTTATTTATGGATATATATTTAATAGTATTTGTATATCGTTTGATATCCCCTGTATATTCCTTGTACAATATGCACTGAATATCCCTTTAGTCTACTAAACAGCCCATAATAGTTTCATTCTACCATTGGACGAGAACCTGGCGCCAGCAGCCATACCCCTAGGTTCAAGTTCAATCGTGCCGACCAACATGTCGTGGCAAGCCCGGTTCCGCGTAGGAATACGTCTGGCGAAATACGAATGGTACTATTTGTTCACAGCGCATATATATATGGCGCAAGTAAAGTAGAACTTCCTTTTAGTCCATTAGTTCTTTACCCTCCAACCTAGTAACAGACGCGAAGCCTCACCCACGACGCACGTGTGGTGCAGTAAGGCCTACTTGGCCTCAGAATAGGCATTGAGATATCGTGTGGATTAATAGTTGAATTGTCATAGTTTGGCACTATACCGTCGAGTTGGACGTATTTCTATTAAGCTAATAATAGTCTATTATGTATGGTGCATCGTTCGGTTAGAGTTATAAAGTGAGCAGCACCCCCATCGTTCCTGACGTTATCTGGAGTCTTAACCAGGCTGGGCAGACCACTTGTGGTGCTTGCATCCGAGGAGCTCCGGGCCAGGACGAGTGGACCTGTACATTGGATTACTTTACCCGGACGACGGCGAGCCTTCCACGGCTTGGATTATCTACATGCTTTGGGTGCTTTGATTATTCTATGGATAACGGCCAACACTGCTGAGTGTTGGAACTACCCCCCGGAGAGGAGTCCAGGTGAGACGGCGCTCTACACCAGTGAGGTCGCCTCACGTCTCTCCGTTGTGGACCGGCAGCTACCGTCCACCAGAGGGTCCAGCTGTATTCATCTGCGGACCGAGGTTCTGTGGGCATCGTGTTCAGGACTCTGAATTCTCCCAAGAAATCGTCGGCCAGATGGGATACCGCCAGCGGCTCTTCTAACCCCCCCCTCCTACTGTCTTACAACCAGCGGGACCCCCCCCCCCCTTAGTGTATCCAGCTATAATCATTTAAGTACCATCGCTATAGTTCCCTAAAGAACCGGGTTGTATACTTACTCCCTGCGTAACCAGAGATTGGACATTCAATGTTGATTTACCTACGAATACTCATTTGCCATACAAGTGCATTTCAAATCATAAATGTCATCAAGTGAACGTTGTATATACCCTTTGCTATATAAAATATTCGATTTGTACATTTGTGTGGACTTCGTTTCATCAGGTGGGAAAGTGTTCATCATATCTATATCATGTACTGGATGGCCAGAAGTTAAAGTACAAGAGGTAGTGGTTTAATAATACCATACTTATCAATACAGTCAGGGAATTGTACCCCTCAGTTACAGTCACGTCAGAAAACCAGCATCCTGCATTCTATGCTCTGCTTGGTGGCATATTATATTGTAGCCTGTATTCAAATAAATATTCATATAAATAAATCAACCAATATTATATCAAATGTCAGCTAGTTAACAACACATTGTCGATAATTCTGACATCTGAAGTAATAACCTGTGGTCATAAAGAAGGAGATTGTGACGGCCGAACTGAAAGTAGAACCAATTCATTCAATCAATGTGCTACATACACAATGACGTGATGACTCTTCTTCTTTTATAGTTTCCTTGTTGCAGTGTTTGCTAATGCAATAACTCAGGGGTTCCCAAAGTCGGGGTCGCGACCCACAGGAGGGTTGCGAGCCGCCGCGGGGGAGGGGGTGTCGCTAGATGATTAAAAAAAAAAATCCAAAGAAATCCAAAAGAAATTGAAAAAAAATAATTGCAGTCAGGCCACTGAACTTAGAAGCAGGCCAGGACAGTGTTTCTAGTTGCAGTAGCGCAATAGTTAGATAACCTAGGTGGGGAACAACCAGGAGATCACTGCAACTCACACACGTTGGAGAACTATCTCTCTCTCTTGCTCTCACACACACACACAAAAGGAGCCGCATGTGATTGGTGGAGGCGGGACCCTTACAAAAAACTGTTGTTGCTAATCATTGATACATGCTAGCCTGTAATAATCCCCCCCAGAAAAATCTACTTTGCATTTGATATATTGCAAATATATGCGATCACACACACTGGCATTTAAAGGGTTAGAATTATAAAATTAATATGTGGTGTTATGATCAGGGCTGAAGTTGAATAAAAGATTGTATTATTTTCAATCTGACATTACAAAAAAACTGAAAATCCATCAAAATCAGTGTTGTTGCTAATCATACATATGCTAGCCTGTTTTTTAACAATAATTTGTGATGTACAAACAAAAAAAATGCCTGCACCAGAATGCAGGAAATGAAGTCTTTGTAACAAGAAATGTCCTGGTGGGGGACCCCCAGACCCCCTGCTTAAAAAGTGGCCTGACTGGGGCTATATTTTGCACTATATTTCCTGGCCTGAATGATTTCCCCAGTCCGGCCCTGGTTAAAAGCCTCCAATGCTTATTAGTGTGTGTGCGTTTGAACGTGTGCATGTTTCAACCATTTCCATTTATAAAAAAAAAATTTAATAAAAATGTAATATTAAAAAAAAAAAAAAAAAAAAGGAAATTACCTCCTATAATAGTGGGGGTCGCGGCTCTCTAACCCCGTTATTTTTGGGTCGCGGCCTGAAAAGTTTGGGAACCCCTGCAATAACTGACAACATGTTAACACATTCGGGACGGGCCACGTATATATCCGTGTTTCGAATCCATGCTTAAAGGACAGAAGGACGGATATATCCGTAGCAAGTTGTTTTGGCTTTTATTCCATTTTAATAACCTATTCAAGGTCGCCGAGCTGCACTGCAGATGTACCCTACTCTTTGAATTCGACAAAGTGCATTACCGGCCAGATCCTCTTAGGGGCACTGTTGCGATAATGCAGTGTGCCCTGTGGCTGAACGGTGCATTATTTTTTTTTACTTTCAATGGAGTTCTGGATGTGCAGCCTGTAGCTTGGAATACATTTTGGATCACGGATTTCACTATGCAATAAGGGGATTTATCATCAGCCAATGACGATAACGGGGGAAATGCTCAGGCGGATCCAACCGGCTCATGGTAAGATCTTTTTCACGTAAATTACAGCCCGATCGGGCCTTGTTATGATACTCAACCAGGCGATCAGCGTATGTGGCTACTTAGACGAACACGGTTATTGGTAATCAATAATAAGAAACGACGTCCCCCGCCACCCCCCCCCCCCCCCCCCCCCTTTCATGCATTCATGCTGATATGCCGATCATATGCAGTTTGAGTTTTAACTGTAGCTTATGTATAACGGAAATGCCATTGGATATAACGTTAGTAGCTATTAGCCCTTTATCTAGCCTTCCAGGAAATATCCTAGCCGGAATCCCGTATAACGCTTATATTCACGGCGCTATAAAATTAGAACGTATTGATGAAAAAAGATGTCTTTAAGCCATTTTGAAGGGACGGTTTATGGTCTCAATTGACAATGAGAATGGACAGATAGCAATACTATAAAGTATAGATTTAGCTCTACACACAGCCCCAAGTCTGTTTACATATGCTGGTCGTCTAGAGTGATATTAGACGCATCCCAGTGGCCGCCAATGTGTTAAGAGAGTACTGCAAATCCTAAATCAATTCAGCAACTGATATTTCAGAAAGTCCTTCAGTACTTATTCACTGGGCTACTTATATATATTTTTTTTATAATTTAATTTCAAACCGTTATTTTCGTAGGACACAGAGGTTTCCCTTGTTTATAGCAACAAGTTTACAATCGACAGAAAATACAAATAAACAAACAGAATCACATAACACAATCAAAATTTATTAATTCTTGAGTTGACTGAAATCATACTCATTATGTAAATGTTGGAAAAAAACTTTAGACTTTAGACTTTAGAGCGAGTTGGAGGTCATTCCAAATGTTTGGCGCATCGATTTAAAAACCGAGTTCAGAGCTCGGGACCCTAAGAACCAGCCGGTCGCTAGTACGGGTCGCATAAGTTCCAATAGGTTCATCTCCTTTTTATTTTTACATCTATTCTTATACGACATGCTGGGCACTGTTGATTTGCCTTCAATACTCCTTTTGGCCCTGTTGGCGTTAGAGGTTATTTTACTGGTGTATTCATACACTGCTCTGGATAAGAGCATCTGCTGAATGCCATAAAGAGTAATGATAAATGTAGTATTTTTTTTTTTTTTTTATTATTATCTTTCTTCCCCTCCTTTTTCCCGATTTTTCTCCCATCCCACCCTTCCTGGTTGTTGCATACTTTCCCCTACTGTTGGTCCGGGAGACCGGAGACTGTCACATGCTTTCCTCCGACGCATGTGCAGCCTGGGGCAGGCCAACCTGGCCGCGTGTAGCTGTTCCGCAACAGTAAGTGACTTCCGGGGTAGGCCTGATTGGCCCCGACAGGCACGTGACGCGCAACTTTCTCTGCCGCGCGGCACGCTCCGCGGAGCCGAGTGGCAGAGCTTACGGAATTACGTAACCGTCCAAATACGCCATGACTCTCATTCGGCGCTATAGCTCACCTGGCAGAGAAGCGGTCCTGTGATCCTGCGGTCCGTTGTTGGTGAGTTCGAATCCCATCAAATCTTCTTTTTTTTTACGTGATTTTTTTTTTAACGTGTATTCTTTCGCCGGTTAAGGTTAGGCATGGTTATGGTTAAGGTTAAGGTTAGGCATTGTTTCGGAGTTGGTTAAGGTTAGAACGGTTAAGTTTAGGCGCTGTTAAGGAGCTGGTTAAGGTTAGAGTTTGTCTTAGAGAATGGCAATATTCTTTCTATGGTTAAGGTTAGGCATGGTTAAGGTTAAGGTTAAGGTTAGGCATTGTTTCGGAGTTGGTTAAGGTTAGAACGGTTAAGTTTAGGCGCTGTTAAGGAGCTGGTTAAGGTTAGAGTTTGTGTTAGAGAATGGCAATAGACAGCCTATTTCCGCGCGACAGCTCTCAGCAGCCTCGTTGCGCGTCCTGAGTTTGCCGCGTCACGTGCCTGTCGGGGCCAATCAGGCCTACCCCGGAAGTCACTTACTGTTGCGGAACAGGTACACGCAACCTGGCCGCGCAGGTTCTCACCGGGGAGAGTGTAGCGTGTGGGAGGCCACACTATCTCTCCTCAGATCCAACCCTCGCTGAGCAGGCGCCCCGACCGAACTGTAGGGGTCGCTGTCCACAACGCCCAGGACCCACCCTTCAGCTTCCCACCCCCTGATACAGCCAATTGTATCAGCGTGAGAGGACAGCCAAGCTGATAGCAACGCCGGGAGCTGGATTCGAACAGGCGAATCCTAGTGTCTCCCGGTGTTGGTGACGAACGTAATCTCCGTGCGCCACCTGCCCCCCCTAAATGTAGTATTTAATCAGATTATAGTGAACGACATGTGGACAAGGGGACTTGATCCCAGATCCTAGATCAGTTCATCAGGTTACCTTTCTGGACACAGGGATGAACACAGAGACAACCACCTCGTCTGGCCTAAGGATGGTTTTTCCAAATCCCACGAAGAAATCTTTATTCAGGGGAATCTCTCGTCTTCCTCCTGGTGTACAGGACAATATATGCAGATCACGTTTCAGTAATCAGGATTGATGACAAGCATATCCACCTCTGCAACCAAATACTGACCACTCACCGTTCGAAATGACACTTAATTTGCAGTTCCCGGCAGCCAGAACAGGATTCAAGTCAGAATTTGGGTATGCGCTTGCAATGTTGCCCCCAAGGGACTAAACCCAAAGAGAAACACAGAAGACTGTTACTCAATAATAATAATAATAATAATAATAATAATAATAATAATAATAATAATAATAATAATAATAATAATAATAATAATAATAATAATAATAATAATAATAATAATAATAATAATAATAATAATAATAAAAAAAAAAAAAAAAAAAAAAAAAAAAAAAAAAATAATAATAATAATAATAATAATAATAATAATAATAATAATAATAATAATAATAATAATAATAATAATAATAATAATAATAATAATAATAATAATAATAATAATAATAATAATAATAATAATAATAATAATAATAATAATAAATAATAATAATAATAATAATAATAATAATAATAATAATAATAATAATAATAATAATAATAATAATAATAATAATAATAATAATAATAATAATAATAATAATAATAATAATAATAACATTCAATCATTTTACTGATTCATTATTCAGTTTTGATTTCATTGTATTGAATGTCAGTGCCTTGCCGCCTTGACCCACATGACCCACAGTTACAAATACACTGTGGCCTGAATATAAAAAGGTAATAATAATAATTCATTACATTCATATAGTCCTTTTCTAGACACTCAAAGCGCTCCCCACAATGTAGGGTGGAAATTGCCTCCTTCACCACCACTGGTAGCACCCAACCTTGGGCTACGCAGGCTCAATGCCATACACTGGCCCCCGGCACACAGCACACTACACACAATGGCTGAACGGCTCAGGAGACAGGGATTGATATCAGCCAATTAAGGGGAAGGGATGATTAGGTGGCCTTGATGTCAGAGACCTGATTGGGAATTTGGCCAGGAACGTCGGGGAGCCCCCTAGTCTTTACGATAGGCGTCCTGGGTTCTTTAATGACTAAGATTCAGTCAGGACCTTGGTTTAGCGTCTTGTACAGCCAGGCCAGAATATAAAAAGGTAATGTAACGTCAGTGAAATTACATGGAAAATGTGGGCTCTGATCAGCCGTGCCTGAGGGGACAAGGGCTGTATTCATATCGTCTCGAACAATACGGCCCTCGATCTGTGCCAGCGATTTTTTTGCCATTTGAGGGGAGAAAAAAAATTAAACATTTTCAACAGTACAGGTTCTTGGCTGCGAATACGCGCCGTGGATTAGAAAAGGGCAGACTCACGGCCACGTTGCGGATCTGCTCTCCTGCCAGGTTGCCCAGCTGGTGTAGCAGGGCTCTGAACAGCTCCGTCTTCTCCAGGGGCAGCTGCACCACCAACCCTTCCAGCAGGGACTTCAGCCCCGACAGACTGCAGCCGGCACCGACCCACACCCCTGTGGAGAGAACCCTGAGCTCTCAGCACCGACCCACACCCCTGAGTAGAGAACCCTGATCTCTCAGCACCGACCCACACCCCTGAGTAGAGAACCCTGATCTCTCAGCACCGACCCACACCCCTGAGGAGAGAACCCTGATCTCTCAGCACCGACCCACACCCCTGAGGAGAGAACCCTGAGCTCTCAGCACCGACCCACACCCCTGAGGAGAGAACCCTGATCTCTCAGCACCGACCCACACCCCTGTGGAGAGAACCCTGATCTCTCAGCACCGACCCACACCCCTGAGGAGAGAACCCTGAGCTCTCAGCACCGACCCACACCCCTGAGGAGAGAACCCTGAGCTCTCAGCACCGACCCACACCCCTGAGGAGAGAACCCTGATCTCCCAGCACCGACCCACACCCCTGAGGGTTATTTAGTTAAAAAGGTTTTTAACCGCGACAGGCATATATAGTAATGGCGAGGATATGAAGCATATTAAAGACGCATTTATTGGACCCGGAGTTTACATAGAAACAGCACAACTCCCAAGAGGAGTCATCACAGGCTGTAGAACGCAGGGCCTAAGAGCTGCCGAGCTGCTTCTAAACTGTAAAGTGTGGGTATCCGGCTCAGCCCCTCGCTTCCAGCTGGAGCGAAACACGGAAGTTATGTGACTGTCGAGTCCTGGCTCTAGGCAGAATCACGAATAGTGGTCTAAGAGAAGTTAATTCTATTTTGAACGTGATTCACTGTGCATTAGTTAGATTACATGTTGCGCATGTTATGACTTTGAACGTCTGCCATTTCCACAGCAAAAGGCACATACAAACGACGCGTCGATCATGAATATGCAAATCGACAATTTTGTCATCGACAGCGTCGACTAGGTCGACGAATCGTGACAGCCCTAATGGAAAATGTGCTTACCGTCTTCTACAGAGTCAGACAAGAAGGAGACACCAATTCCCTCCCTCTGCGTTCAGTGGAAAGCTAACCGCCTGCAAGCTAGCCTAACTTAAGTGGAATATGAACCAGCTAGCCTAGCTGTTGGCCAAAAAGAGGTTTTAACATCTTACCACGCACCGGCTCGAAATCGGTATTTGTCACCGAACATATAATATACCGTTCAAAACTTGAATTTTCCGCCTTTCGAATGCCACCTGACTCGACCAATTCCGTGCCTCTGTTCTCGAGTTACATGACAATGTCAGGCGAGCGTCTTTTTACAGGCCGCGCATCAAATGACCACCTCCGACCGTATACGCTCGAGAACTGACTAATCACCGCTGATGGCGAAAATGATTGGTCAGTGTTGTAGTCAACGAGTGTCCACTTCCAACGATACCCCATGTGGGGGGTGCGAATAGAGGAAGTAGGTGAAAGTTGACGAGCGAAGATTTATTGTGACTCAATCTTCAGAACGCACAGAGGTGGATAGCCATGGAGGATTTTGAAGCTTTTTTTTTTTACGAAAACAAATTTTTTTACGGATTTTTTTCAAATTTGGACCTGTACTACGTAAGACTTCAGGCTACGGAACCGCTGTGTTTTTCAGCTCATACCTCTATGCTGGAATAATGGAATCTGGCAACCACTAAAGTGAAATGTGAGTACACAAGTTCAAGTTCAACTCAAGTTAAAACCTCTGTTACTCTATTTCATTAGCACTAAAAGTGATTATCCTTTTTTGCATTAGTACAGAATGTTCAGAATGTTATCTTTCAAAAGAGACCAGGCTCATGCATGTGCTATAAGTATAAAGCTAAGCTTTGCAAAAAAAGTATGCAGTCCTCAAAATCAAGTAAAAAATTATTCCACTTTTCTGCCCACCTGTTTGAGGAGCTTCTCTTATTTTCTTATCGCCCCAACAAGTGGATCTAAAGTCACAGTAGGAAACAATCATTGCTGCCCTTTGAATTCTTACATAGAACTATGTTGCTATGATAACAAAGTGCAATGGAAGTGGATAAAAAAGTGCAATATTACAGTGCTAGCTTGCTTCTATGAAAAGGAACTGTATTAATTATTAATGTATTAAATACAACTCTGCCCTGGATTATCAGTAAAGCCAAGCATGGAATATGTCCAGTAGCTGCGTTAGCATTTAGCCCACAGGTTCAGAATGGTGTTAAATAGTGAACTGTCTCCCAAAGGTTCAGTTAAGGTAATGGCCAGGCCGTGGCCAGAGAGGGCAGGCTGTAAATTGTCAAACTTAGTTTATCGCACCAATGATTGCTATCTTGGTAACCATCTGGCATCCTGCTTTCTTATAATAAGTGCCAAAGAAAGTTAAACATCTTGTTGGCTCATGCATCCCTAAACATAATTATTGTTTTCCTGCTCTTTCCTTTGTGTAAAGGCGGTGGGGTGTTGTCTCTCACTTATCACTCCCACTTCTCCACTAACACGCTTCCACAGCTCTCGCTCATTCTTCCTTTAAGCTCTATGACCAATTTATATAGAACTAACAATGTTTTGACTATTATTTTATGTAATCTTCTCCAAACTCCATCTACACCTCACGCACAGTCACCCACTCTGGTAAAATAGTCAACGATCCCTCCCACCCAGCACACCACATACCAGCGCATGTCCTCAGGTCGCTACAGGTCAATTTTAACCAGACACACACGCTTCACAAACAGTTTTTCCCCCACAGCAGTCCGAATAGTAAACACCCTGGCCCGCCCCCGCCCCTTGCACTGACGGGCAAGCATCCGACACTGACTGTCTGACACTGTTATTTATGCGACTGTCCTGTATGTATGTATGTATTTATTGTGGGGATTGGGAGGTGGGAGTTTGATGTTTCATGTTGATGTCCCAGTGCTAATTAACATGCTGTACCGAAAACAATTACCACCAACCATCGTTGTGTGGCATTAAAGTATCTTGTATCATGGGATCTAAACTCATAATAAATGATCAATTTGTGTATTGAATTTCCCCAAGGGGATCAATAAAGGAATAACTTATCATATAGAACTCGTTGTACTCTGTACTTGTACAATGACAATACATTGAATCTAATCCAATCCATCTAAATGGAGCACATCTGTAAGAGAAGGTTCTCCTGCAAACACATCTGTAAGAGAAGGTTCTCCTGCAAACACATCTATAAGAGAAGGTTCCCCTGCAAACACATCTGTAAGAGAAGGTCCCTCTCTCTGCAAACACATCTGTAAGAGAAGGTTCTCCTGCAAACACATCTGTAAGAGAAGGTTCTCCTGCAAACACATCTGTAAGAGAAGGTCCCTCTCTCTGCAAACACATCTGTAAGAGAAGGTTCCTCTCTCTGCAAACACATCTGTAAGAGAAGGTTCCTCTCTCTGCAAACACATCTGTAAGAGAAGGTTCCTCTCTCTGCAAACACATCTGTAAGAGAAGGTTCCTCTCTCTGCAAACACATCTGTAAGAGAAGGTTCCCTCTCTCTGCAAACACATCTGTAAGAGAAGGTTCCTCTCTCTGCAAACACATCTGTAAGAGAAGGTGAGAAGGTTCCCTCTCTGCAAACACATCTGTAAGAGACTGTTCCTCTCAGTACGGGATAAGATGGGACATGGACAAGATTAAATACTTAGGGGTGAACATCACGAGAGGGGTGGAGAAACTGTTTGAGGCGAACTATACACAGATAAATCAGAACATCAAGAGAGACTTAGAGAGATGGACAGCAATGCCCTTGGACTTCAATTCAAGAATAGAGGTCATTAAAATGAACATCTACTATCTACTATCAGTAACTATCAAGGTTACTGTACCTATTCCAGTCACTACCGATACAAATACCACAGAATCAATTCAGGGAGTGGGACAGACTGATATCGAGGTTCATATGGGCGGGGAGAAGACCACGGGTCAGATATAAAACACTACAACTACCAAAGGAAGAGGGAGGGATGGCAGTACCCAGCCTACAAGATTATTACTATGCAGCACAACTGAGAGCAGTGACGTGCTGGTGTAACGACAGATATGAGGCAAGATGGAAAGACATTGAAAAAGAAGGGGAGGGATACAAGGTACAAGCTCTGGTGGGAGATAGGGAACTATTTAAAGAAAAAGAGGGAATATTAGATCCAATCACCAAATGCACCTTGACCATATGGAACAGAGTAGTAAAAACACACAAATTGGAGAAGCAGTCAGGGGTCCTGAGATGGGTAGCACATGACAAGAGATTCAAACCAGGGAGGTTAGACCATGGATTCAGAAGGTGGGAGAGGGGGGGGGCAACAGCGATATGCAAAATGATAGAGAAGGGGGAAATGCAGACACTACAAAAATGAAAGGAGAAATTTGGACTAGAAAACAGGGACCACTTCAGATATCTACAGGTTAGAGACTACTACAACAAAGAAATAAGGGGGGCCAAAGACGAAGTACAGAATGGAATAATAAAGATGATAGTATGGGCATACGAAGGGGGGCAAGGAAGAGTAATATCAGCAATATACCGGGCTATAATGAACAGCAAGGGACACACGACCGATTACATAAGGGAGAAATGGGAGAGAGAGCTAGAGATAGAAATAACAGGGAAGTAATGGGGGAACATATGCGAGGTGCAACATTCAACAACAGGATCGAGGATATGGAAAGAGTTTGGATGGAAAAACATAATCAGATTCTTTATAACCCCAGAACTGAAGGGAAAATATGCACCAACACAAAGAGCTTGCTGGAGGATGTGTGGGAAGGAAGGGGCAAATCACACGCACATATTCTGGGGATGTCAGAAGCTGAAGGGGTATTGGGAGGAGATAGGGGAGGCAATGATCAGAATATTAGGATACGGATTACCACAAACAGGACTGGTGCTTTACTTAGGAGACCTGACACACGAGGGAATACAAGGGGGGGACAAATATTTAATAAAGATAATGTTGATAGCGGCCAGAAAAGCAATAACGAGACTGTGGTACAAGGAAGACCCACCGACAATAGCACAATGGGTAGGAATAGTGGAAGAGATACAGGATATGGAGAGGATAACACACATGCTGAGGTTACAGGAAGAGAAATTTGGGGAAAGATGGGGAAAGTGGGAAGACTATAAGGGGAACGAAAATGACATCACAGAGGAAGAAAACAAATGCAACACAAGAGGGAGAAGGGTAAAGGAGGAAAGAGGTTCAAGGAGGGTCTCTGAACCCATGTCGCACATTTTTGCTTTAGTTAGTATTTTCTATCTCTATCATTTGGGTAGGACAATTGTTTTATGTTTTTTCAATTTATTATTTATGTCTGTGGAACTTTTGCTTAAGTCGGTATTTTTTATTTCTGTTTTTGGGTATTAAAATCTTTTCTTTATTGTTTAACGGTGTTGTACATTATGTCTATATATTATGTACCTGGAAGACCGACTGAGATGATAATAATATTCAAAGATGATGTTGTTTGTATGCTTGTAATCCAAAAATGCAAATAAAAATTTAGTTTAAAAGAAAAAGAGACTGTTCCTCTCTGAGTACCTACCCTGTGGCGTCTGGTCGACCTCAAACAGTTGGAACACTCTGGTGGGTGATATTATCACAGGGTGCAGGACACCTTTGAACTTAATCTCCGGACCTTGGACACAATAGACAAAAGGCCATGGTTTTAGTACTGGCAGGAGTCAGGATCAAAGCAAAACAATATACCGGTATGCTCCCCAGTTGCCATTTCCGCACCAGTAAGAGCACCACCGTTGAAAATTATAATTTAACGCCAACGTCAGCACACTCCTTCACTTCACACAGGTGTCAGATTAGATAGCCATCGTTTCTACTGGCATAGATAACGGTGCTATGTAGATAACAGTGCTATGTGTAGATAACAGTGCTATGTGTAGATAACAGTGCTATGTAGATAACAGTGCTATGTAGATAACAGTGTTATGTAGATAACAGTGCTATGTAGATAACAGTGCTATGTAGATAACAGTGTTGTGTAGATAACAGTGCTATGTAGATAACAGTGTTATGTAGATAACAGTGCTATGTAGATAACAGTGCTATGTAGATAACAGTGTTATGTAGATAACAGTGCTATGTAGATAACAGTGTTATGTAGATAACAGTGCTATGTAGATAACAGTGCTATGTGTAGATAACAGTGCTATGTGTAGATAACAGTGCTATGTAGATAACAGTGTTATGTAGATAACCGTGCTATGTGTAGATAACAGTGTTATGTAGATAACAGTGCTATGTGTAGATAACAGTGCTATGTGTAGATAACAGTGTTATGTAGATAACAGTGCTATGTGTAGATAACAGTGTTATGTAGATAACACTGTTATGTAGATAACCGTGCTATGTGTAGAAAAAAACGTGCTATGTAGATAACAGTGCTATGTAGATAACCGTGCTATGTGTAGATAACCGTGATATGTAGATAACAGTGTTATGTAGATAACCGTGCTATGTGTAGATAACCGTGATATGTAGATAACAGTGTTATGTAGATAACCGTGCTATGTAGATAACAGTGTTATGTAGATAACCGTGCTATGTGTAGATAACAGTGTTATGTAGATAACCGTGCTATGTAGATAACAGTGCTATGTGTAGATAACAGTGTTATGTAGATAACAGTGTTATGTAGATAACCGTGCTATGTGTAGATAACAGTGTTATGTAGATAACCGTGCTATGTGTAGATAACTGTGCTATGTGTAGATAACCGTGATATGTAGATAACAGTGCTATGTAGATAACAGTGTTATGTAGATAACCGTGCTATGTGTAGATAGCCGTGCTATGTAGATAACAGTGTTATGTAGATAACAGTGCTATGTAAATAACAGTGTTATGTAGATAACCGTGATATGTAGATAACCGTGATATGTAGATAACAGTGCTATGTAGATAACAGTGCTATGTAGATAACAGTGTTATGTAGATAACAGTGCTATGTAGATAACAGTGCTATGTGTAGATAACAGTGTTATGTAGATAACAGTGCTATGTAGATAACAGTGCTATGTGTAGATAACAGTGCTATGTAGATAACAGTGCTATGTGTAGATAAAAGTGCTATGTGTAGATAACAGTGTTATGTAGATGCAAAGCGAAAGCCATCTCTCTGTGCATATTCTATCTGGTTTATTCTTTTTTTTATTATTTTTTAGGTCGATTTTTTTTATTCGTTTATTGGACAAGTCTGGCAGAGAGGAAGGATGGGAGAGAGATATGGGGGAAGACATTCGGCAAAGGTCGCCGGGTCCGGGAGTCGAACCCGGGACGGCTGCGTTGCACTACAGTGCGTTACGTGGTGCGCCACCCTGCCGCGCCTATCTGGTTTATTCTAAAATGACACCTAACCCAAACCGCCAGACACCGATCCTCCATGAAATCCTGCTGTGGATTAAATGCATCATCACTGGAATAGTACAGGTTGCAGCTAAATATAAAATCCTGCCATGGATCAATTTCTAGTTGGAACAGGCCTGGTATAGGGCAATACATTTTGAATGACCCCTCCTTATCAGATGTAGTCATGTGTAATAATTAATAAAGTTGTAACATAAAGTTATTCCACTGAATCAACGTGGTTCAGCCGCTGACCGATGTTGGTGTTGCCCATGAGCAGCGGGGCCTGAGGGTGGCCGGCCTTCAGCTGCACCAGCTCCTCCAGGGAGACGGGGGACACCCAGGTCGTCTTCTCCCCGCGGAACAGCAGCGTCCGCTGGGGCTCCGTCTCGGCCATCAACTGGGAGGTCGGGAATACAGTATGGGGCAAATTCTTAAAGCTATACAATCCAGAATTGTAATTTGACCATCTGAGCCCCTTGAGGTGTGAATTTGTTGTACATTTTAACAGCCTTCGTTACATCATCATTGTTTTCTAGAGCCAGAAACATTTATTATGATTGTGTACACATATCTACCATAAGTGGTTCTAGCATTGAGAGTCACTGAATATAAATATCTTGGTGTGTGTGTGGCTCGATGAGAAATGTACATTTAAATTCCATGTTTGTTTGTAACCTTTATTTTAACTCGAAGGACATTGAGGTTTCCCTCATTTACAATGACGACGAGTTAACACACACATGAGCAACACAATGAAAATATAAAAAAAAGAATAGAAGAAACTAAAAACAATTGCAATTTGACAAACAGAGATTTAACACCAGATTTTTAAAAGAAGAAGCAGATGGGAGGACCTCTAACTTTAGGGTTTGTTGAAGAGCGTTCAATGTGTTGGGGGCATCAATAAAAAATGCTGTCTTGCCCAGATCCGAACGCGCTTGTGGAACCCTAAGAGTAAGCCAGCTGTAGGATCTGGTCTGATAAGCACCAAGACTCCAATCCAGCAAGAGCTTCTCATCGAGCCATAGCCCAAGATATTTGTAATCCGTAACTCTCTCTATAGAAGAGCCATCAATAGTAGATATGAGAAGTTTATTAAAGTCCACATTTCTAGCTCTTGAGAATATCATAAATTTTGTTTTCATCAAGTTAAGGACAAGCATGTGGCCAACTGAGTTGTTGAAGTAGTTTTCTTATCAGGACTATGTAAATGTTTTAATTGATTTGTCCATTCATGGCAAATACATCTCTGACTCTGACTCAGCTGCGCTCCCCTGAATGAAGAATGCCACTGATTCTTAAATTTAACGTGCATTCTCATACACATGAATTTTCATACATAACCGCCCCGCCAGCTCCTTATAAGGTCATGCAACCACAGCGTGGCTATCCCTAACCCGTGCAACCACAGGGCCGCGTTGAACGTTGATGGAGTGGTATTGCTTGTGTTGTGAAGGATCAGATTAAACCGAATATGTATATTTATTTATATATATATATTTAATTGTATTTGTATATCGTTTGATATCCCCTGTATATTCCTTGTACAATATGCATTGAATATCCCTTTAGTCTACTAAACAGCCCATAATAGTTTCATTCTACCATTGGACGAGAACCTGGCGCCAGGTTGCCATACCCCTAGGTCCAAGTTCAATCGTGCCGCCTAACATGTCGTGGCAAGCCCCGGTTCCGCGCAGGAATATGTCGGGCGAAATACGAATGGTACTATTTGTTCATAGCGCATATATATATAGCGCAAGTAAAGTAGAACTTTCTTTTAGTCCAGTTCTTTACCCTCCAACAGAGTGACAGACGCAAAGCCTCCCCATGACGCACGTGTGGTGTAGTAAGGCCTACTTGGCCCAGAATAGGCATTGAGATATCGTGTAGATTAATAGTTGAATAGTCATAGTTTGGCACTATACCGTCGAGTTGGACGTATTCTATTAAGCTAATAATAGTCTATTTATGTATGGTGCATCGTTCGGTTAGAGTTCTAAAGTTATCAGTACCCCCATCGTTCCTGACGTTATCTGGACGCTTAACCAGGCTGGTCAGACCCCTAGTGGTGATTGCATCCGAGGAGCTCCGGGCCAAGAGCGACTGGACCCGTATATTGGATTACTCTACCCGGACGACGGCGAGCCTTCCACGGCTTGGATTATGCTTTGTGTGCTTTGATTATTCCATGGATAAAGGCCAACACTGCGGAGTGTTGGAACTACCCCCCGGAGAGGACTCCAGGTGAGACGGCGCTCGACACCAGTGAGGTCGCCTCACGTCTCTCCGTTGTGGACCGGCAGCTACCGTCCACAGAGGGTCCAGCTGTATTCGTCTGCGGTCCGAGGTTCTGTGGGCACCGTGTCCAAGACTTTGGATTCTCCCAAGACACCGTCGGCCAGATGGGATACCGCCAGCGGCTTCTCTAACCCCCCCCTCCTACTGTCTTACAACCAGCGGGACCCCCCCCCCCCCCCTTAGTGTATCCAGCTATAATCATTTAAGTACCATCGCTATCGTTTTCCTAAATATTCCAGGTTGTATACTTACTCCCTGCATAACCAGAGATTGGACATTCAATGTTGATTTACCTATGAATACTCATTTGCCATAAAAGTGCATATTTCATATTTCAAATCATAAATGTAATTAAGTGATCGTTGTATACACCTTTTGCTGTATTAAACCTTCGATTTGGTACATTTGTGTGGATTCGTTTCATCAGGTGGGAAAGTGTTCATCATACTTATATCTTGTACTGGGTGGCCAGAAGTTAAAGTACATGAGGTAGTGGTATTAAATATCATATCTAACAATACAGTCAGGGAATTGTACCCCTCAGTTACAATTGGTCCTTCGAGCCGGAGGGTAACTAGTGTAATATTAATATAGTGTTATTAATATCGAAATGGCCTATGATGAACACTCCACGAAACGATCCTCCTAACCTAGAACGCCCGCAGCGCAGACGACAGACACCTCAGTACTTAGAGGCTTACACTGTCAGTCAACTACCTAGCCTTCGACAAACGGTAAACGCGGTAAAAGTAGAAAGTAAAATTATGTCTGACCTTAACGACCAGGTTTCCCCGACCACAGAGGCCCTAGTAGGTCCTAATGTAACTGACCAAGCTCACGGTGGGGACCAGGAGGGAATTGACATGCCTTTACCCCCCGCCACTACCCAAGAAGTAGTCCCCGACCAGCCCCGGGAGGAAGACAACCCTACAGAGAGAGAACTCTGCACGGAAGAAGAGGAGGAGAGCGCCGAGGAACTAGAGCTCCAGGACTCCCCAACGAGTACCCCCAGGAGCGGCTCACGCAGGAGCGGCTCACCTCCACAACCGCCTTCCCCCAGCGAAGTGGAGAGGATACTACAACAGGCGTTCCTCGTCAGCCTGACAGCCTCTACCGAACGCGACCGACTCCAAGCGCAGATGCTTAGCGAGCGCGAACACCTCCAAGCACAGCAACGGAGCGAAGAACAGCGCACACGCCTGGAGATGAGACGCTTCCAGACAGAAGAGAATATGGCAAGAGACCGGGCCGACGCCCAGCGTGCCGCTGCCGGTGCCCAAAGAGACGCAGAGCGCGACAGACTACAAGCGCAACTAATAGAGCAGCTGATCAAAAGGACAACACCCTCTCCTTCCGCCAGGGGTTCAAGGAACTCGTCGAGACAACAGTCAAGGGCAGCGTCACCACGACGAGCAAGCGACCCTGAACTTGACCAACAGACCGAGTCTAGACCCCCCGCAGACCCCCTTCCCATACCGGTCCAAGCGAGACCCAGCTACAAGGAAGGAGCGGCATGGACTTCCGGTTTAGCTTTAGAATGGAGTAGGTCGCATGTGACACAGCTGCTCACCCATTATTTTTTTTTTCGTTTTAAAAACATATTTATATACCATTAATGCGTTTAAAACTTGACGCATATATCAACTGAGACTATCAACTAACTATATTGACCAAAAGAATCGAGATGTCACCAAAGAAAGACCCAAAGAAAGACCCAAAACCAGTCGAAGAGGTCCCGCCGCGGGACCCAGGATTCGTACAGCGGACAGCAGAAAATATTGACTTGACAGAGGCCGCTTCAAGTTCATCCCCATCAAACACCTCCGCAGATACCGAACATATCATCCGGAAAATGGAGGAAATGGGGAAGACAATAATGAAGGAAATGATCCACCAATCACAACTGTCGGAGAAGATAATAACTCAAAAAGTAGATGCTATTAAAGAATCTATTGAAGGCAAAATTGATGCGCTGAGAGCGGACGCCGACGCACAGAATAAACGCACCGAGGCTCTGGAGAAAGTAGTGGAAGCCCACGAAATCAATTTCACTCGCATCTACAAGGAAGTAGAGGCTAACACAGTTAACCTAACTGCTGAGATGAAGGGAAACTACAATGAAATCAAGACGGAGCTCAGCGAAATAACGTTGGAGCTCACGCGAATCAATAAAGAACAGAAAGCCAAAATATTCTAGATGGAATATCAAAAACGCAGGCTGAATATTCGTATTGTCGGTCTGGACGAATCAGTGAGATGTGAAAACCCTGAAGAGTTTGCCACAGAATTACAGAAAATCTTGGGAACAGGAATCCTTCCTAAAATACCGGAGGTGGATGAGTGCTTCAGATTGGGTCCCCGCTCCATTGGCAATAACGCTAAGCCCAGAGTGATATTAGTTATACTGCGCCAAGTCAGAATAAAAGAAATGATTATGCGTGAAACTCGCAGGATGAAAGGCAATCTGAAACACATGGAGGTACCAATACTCTGCTTTGAAGATTATTGTCGTGAGGTAGTGGAACTGCGTGCCAAGTTCAAGACGGTGATGTCTCAACTATACCTGGGGAAATACAGACCCCTACTAATATACCCTGCAATACTTCGCGTCGTCGACAAACAAGGAGCAAAGGTTCTCCTCAACTCGCCTGAAGATGCAGCCAAATTCCTGTCTGAACAGGAGCAGAATAGTGTATAAATGGCCTTTTAAATCTCAGTTATGCAAGGTCACCATATAGTACAACCTTTAATAACCGAGGATTTGGGACAGAGAGACCTACGTGCTCAGAGTTTTTGAATGCTTTCCCCGACGTGTATATTATTGCGGACATATTGGATTTAAGATTGGAACACTCCAGAACATACTGGAACATTCAGACAATGTAAAAATGACATATTGGAATAATCTAGAACATCGAAGCATTCTTTGATATATGGAGCATTCTGGAATATCAGCAATACGTGGTCATTCATTCTACCAGAAGCCCCTCGGGGGAATAATCAACAGCTATCTAGATGCAGAACCACAGAGCCATCATAGCCGGCCGGCTGAAAGATCACTCTACACAACGATCATCGCCCACCCCGGTCGGGGGAAATGCTGCATATACGTATTTAAAAATTGTTATTTATTAATGGGAAATAATTTCACTACTTCTCCAATTAATACTTTAGATGTTTAAGCATAGCAATGCTCTTTTAAGATCTAAGTTAATGTTCTCTTCCTTTTACTTTTTTTTTTTTTTTTTTTTTTTTTTTTTTCATCCGCTCTCTCTGATTTATTGAGGCTCTCTCTTCAGTTCAATACCTTCATAGTATTCATGGGTTACTATAAATTACTATAAATTACAAGTTCATATAAAATGTAAGTGATTAAGGCATGACAATTGAAGCTTATTTTTGGTCTTTATTTTTAGTTTATCTCATTTAAATTTTTATTTATTTATTTTTTACGGGTAAGTGGCCAAGCCACAGTCGACATTCTACTTATGGTAGAATTTAGAGTGTTAGATCCTATGGTATACATAGGAATGTTAAGGATAATTGGATCATTCTGGGATATCCGGTGGTGCAAGGGAGAGAGTCATACGCAAAGGTTGTGTTCATGGAACACAATCTTGTACGACTCTCGGTGGGAGGGAAGGGTAGGGGATTTTTATTTGTATATATGTATGTTTTTAAGCTCGGCTCTCAACGGGACCTCACTAGTGGGATGTATATCTATTATTGCCTCGCACTCTAGAAGCATTACCAAAAATTACAATGCAACATGTATAGACTATGGCTAGTTTGAATATAATGATATGGAACACCGGGGGAATAAATAACCAACTCAAACGCAAAAGCGTGCTCACACTGATGAAAAAAGAACATGTGGACATTGCTCTGCTAAGCGAAACACACATTCTAGGGAAAGACATAGGTAAATTAGCGGACAACATATACCATAATATCAGTCACTCCTCTATTGGTACGAGAACTCGGGGTGTAGCAATAGTCGTTAAACGTAAGTTGAATATTGTACTAAAGGGAGTATGGTCTGATGTAGAAGGTCGGATAACTATAGCTAAGATTGAACATAAGAACAGGAAAATAGCATTGATAGCGGTATACGCCCCAAATTTGTACGAAGAAGATTTCTTCACTACACTAACCAATGCAATGTTAGACATTCCCGATTACTCATTTATAATAGGAGCGGATTTTAATGCCATCTGGAACCCAAGGATAGACAAATCTTACCTCGCCTTTTCCAGCGAACAAAAGAATTCATCGAAGGCATTAAAGGATTGGTCAAAGATTACAGGTGTAAAGGACTTATGGCGGTTACTTAATCCCACGACCCGAAAGTACTCTTGTCGATCTGCGAGACATAAGACACTATCCAGAATAGATTATGTCTTTGCATCACAGAGACTATTTGATAATTATGAAGTGGAAATGATACCCAACGCACTATCAGATCACTGTTATTTACTCCTTAAAGGTACATTTGGTATACTATCCTCCCGAGCCCCAAGATGGCGATTTAACTCGTTGCTGCTTAACAACAAGGAATTCATTACACAACTCAAAGAAGCTCTTATAGTATTCCAACGGGAGAATGCAAACTCGGTGCAAGACCCCAGAATAATATGGATGTCGGTAAAGGGAATGATCAAAGACTTCACGGATAGCTTTTCCTCCAAAATGCGCAAGAATCAAAGCACAAAACTGGATGAGCTGGAAACGCTTTACTCAACGTTATTTAATTCTCTGAAATACAACAACTCAACTCGACTAGAAAATCAAGTTAACATACTAAAAATAGAGATCAATGACATATACAGACAACAATCGGAAATACAAATACGCAGCACAAGACAACAGCAGTACTCCCATGGTTCCAAACCCAGCCACCTATTAGCCATGCGATTAAGAATTAATGCAACATTTGCAGATATAACTACCATTAGAGCAC
This sequence comes from Notolepis coatsorum, assembly GCF_963971535.1. Lineage (NCBI taxonomy): Eukaryota > Metazoa > Chordata > Actinopteri > Aulopiformes > Paralepididae > Notolepis > Notolepis coatsorum. The sequence continues at coordinate 68,959,928 of NC_140165.1, forward strand.
AACAAGTACTTGTAACAGATCCTGTAAAAATAAACGATACATTCAAAGTATTCTACTCCGATTTATATAAATCAGAAATGACCTTCGATCAAAACAAAATGGACACATTTCTTAATCAAATTATTCTCCCTAAACTTTCAGAGGATGACGCTAAACAGTTAGAAATACCGATCACACTAGAGGAACTCAAGAAGGCCATAACCGCAATGAAAAGTGGTAAGGCTCCAGGAAGAGACGGTTTCCCATCAGAAATGTACCTTTCTTGTTGGGACATAATTGGCCCCTTATTACTAAATATGATCTTATACTCAGTCAAGGAGGGGAACTTCCATAAAATTGACAATATTGCACTCATAACAGTCCTCCTTAAAAAAGACAAAGACCCCAACGAGTGCGGTAGTTATAGACCTGTAAGCCTCCTCGGAACAGATATCAAACTGTACTCTAAGGTATTAGCCATCAGATTACAAAAGCATATGACGTCTTTAGTTCACCCGGACCAAACTGGCTTCATAGGAGGCCGCCTGATCACTGAGAACATAAGACGTATACTGCACGTACTTGATGCCGACAAGGAGGACACCATACCTAAGGCGATGCTGTCCCTGGATGCTATGAAGGCCTTTGACAGGCTGGAATGGTCGTATCTGTGGGCAGTGCTAGAAAGGATGGGGTTAGGAAAAGGATTCCTCGATATGATTAAAGTATTATACAAAGACCCATCGGCCATGATTACAACAGGCACAATCATCTCTGAAATATTTCCGGTATCACGCTCTGCCAGACAGGGTTGTCCTCTTAGTCCCGGACTGTTCAATCTATCATTAGAGCCTTTAGCACAATATATAAGACAATCCCAATCCATAGAACCTATCGTAATCAAGGGCACACAACAAAAAATGTGTTTATATGCGGACGATGTAATATTGTTCATGAAAAACCCCAACACCACATTGCCTCATCTGCTCAAGTTGATTGAGGACTTTGGTGATTTATCGGGATTTAAGATAAATTGGCCGAAGTCGGCTTTCCTTCCACTTAACACCCCTGCAAAAAAAGATACAACCCTCCCAGGACAGATACCGATGGTAAAACATTTCAGATGCTTGGGAGTGGAAATATTCCCTACCATAAGACAAACGGTGAAGCACAACTACACAAAAATCCAAAACAAAATCAAAGACGACCTTGATAGATGGGCAAAACTTAAGAACACAGTACAAGCACGGATATCAATAGTTAAGATGGATGTACTACCTAAAATCAACTTCTTCTGTTCAATGCTACCGTTACCCCCTCCAGAGGGTTACTGGAAAAGATTACACTCCTCCACATACAAATTTATTTGGAATAACAAACCACCACGTATAAAAAGATCCACCGCACAGAGAAATAAAGCAGATGGTGGCATGGCATTTCCAGATTTTTTCCTATATTTTAAGGCGTACTCATTAAGTCCATTGACAACATGGTTTGACTCCCAAGCATTAGCATCTTGGAGAAAAATAGAAGAAAACATAGTAGCCCCACATAGACTGAAGGACATAGCATACACTAAACTACCAATCAAGCACTGTGAACGAAAATTTGGCCCCATAATTACTCATGCGATCCGGATATGGCGTGAATCACAAAAAAGAAATCCTAACCCACAAGAATGGCACAATCATACTCCCTTATTCAATAACAATGCTCTCTTAATTGGAAAACGACCTATAAGATTCCCTATATGGGAAGAGCAAGGCATACACTCATTAGGGGATGTTTTTAACAAACAGGGTTTTTGTAGTGATAAAGAAATACGCAAAAAAATTAATCTCACCAAGTCCACATGGCTTTTTCACAAACAGTTAGAGCTATGTTTGAAGTCTCACGGTGTTCCATTAGACAGACCAATTGAACACCACAGATACCACAAATTCTTCTACTCAAGAGAGACATCGAGAGGTTTTGTTTCAGAATTTTATCATCAATTACTAACGTCCTCGTATGAAACCCTCCAACTTGACTCTGTCTGGAGGAGGGATATACCAGACCTGGAAAATGACTTTGATTGGCAAGGAGCCTGGGCAAATGTCCGACTTACATCAAGGAACCCGGATCATCAACAAATCAATCTTAACTATATTCACAGGACATACTTGACTCCTATAAGACTGTGCCGAATGGGGCTCAAACAAGATTCCAAATGCACCCAATGTACAAATGGGGACGAAGGGACATTTATGCACATGTATTGGGACTGCTCACCAGTTAAGGCATTCTGGAAAGATGTGACCCAACAAATATCAAAACTCGTATCTTGGAATATACCTGTACACCCCTCGGTATTGCTGTTGAATGATGTTTTTGAGTTTGCAGTGAATCCACAGCTAAAGAGATTGGTTTTATCGGGTATCACAGTAGCCAAAAAGCTGATCGCATCACGCTGGTTTCAACCGGAAAAAATGTGCCGTAAAGTTTGGTTTCTTACATATCTCGATGTAATTTACCATGAAATATCTACAGCAAGAATTCTGGGTCTCAATGAATCCAAAATGTCAATGTGGTTAGAAGTGGTGGAGAGAATAAAAGCTAGCTTATAATGGTAGTGTCTGGTTAGGTGCGAGGGATAGTGGAGGTACTTCTCAAGGTGGGGTCCGGGAGGGGGGGGTTCGAGCTGAGCATATGTGTGTAGGTTTTTTTTTTTAGATAACAGGTATTATGGGTATATCTTATATAAAACAACTAACCAAAAGGTGATCTCATTGGATGTGCCCTGACAATTAATGCTTGTATATCTTATCGTGTGTTGTCATGTTTGTTTATATGTTTGTTTAAAAAAGAATAAAAAAATAAAATACAAAGGAAGGAGCGGCATACACTGCGGAGAAGCTAAATAAACGATTACAGGATCTGGAAGATCTGATAGAGGAAGAAGAGGGAGAGGAGGAGAACCAAGCCCGACGACAGCACAGTACTCCCCCGGACCAGCAGGTCCCATACAGTCCAGGCTATACCCCCGTGGCGCTGCGCTACAGACCCCCGACTCTATTCACGGGTGAGCACGACGCACGACCAGCCCCGAGGAATAGCACCTGGACCAGCGGGCCATGGTACCCTGCCAGTACCAGCCCACAGCGAGGCGCAAGAGGGGACTCGCCCAGGAGGTCTCTCCCCCAACGCTCGCCGATGTATCAGCCATCCACGGCGTCATACAATGCCACACCGTCATTCCCAGACTTCGCCTATGAGAGTCGAGCACAGTACACGGAGCTCCGGATGTGCTTAGAGACAATGATGGTGGATGTCGCTGATGAACGCCACAAGTATGCAATATTACTGAAGCACCTAAAAGTACCGCGAGCGCACAATATAGCGCTAGCCTATGCTACCTCTTCGACTCCATACACAGCGGCCCTTGCAGCGCTGGATCAGAGATATGGACGTATATGGGATTACGTAATCCAAGAGATAAGGCATATTGACCGCCTACCCCCAGCCACAGACAATCGCTCACTAGACGACCTGTCAATCAAAGTGCAGTCCCTGGTAGGGATGCTGGGAGCGCAACGGGAGAAGGGCATGCATGAGCTATACGCCAACTCTAACGTCGAGAGGATTTTGGAGAAGCTGCCACCCGCAAGACAGGAGCGCTTTAGGCGGCAGAGGGATTACCGGGATCCCAACGGCCCCGAGCCATCCCTCCTTGATCTAGCCGACTTCCTGGCGAGAGAAGTCAGCAGCTTACGACTGGACACCTTCGGGCGGAGCACGCCAAGCTCCAGAGAGGGACCCAGGAGAATAAATGATGGAAGAAGATCGGTGACTGTCATGCACCAATCAGAGTCAGTACCGAGCAGTAAGAGTCACAGCACCCCCTCGAGAAAAGAGAAGTGGAAGATAGCGTGTCCCTACTGTGAGAAAGAACACTGGCTGTCACAATGTGACCTATTCACAAAGATGAATGCAGAAGAAGTGAGTCAATGGATAAAGTCCAACCGGCGCTGTTATCGATGTGCGCGGCCCCACATGGCAGCCGAATGCCGCCTAAAGAAAAGGTGCAGCCGGTGCGATGGAGCCCATCTAGATATACTACACGAAAGTAACGGAAGACGGCCTATACCTGCACCACGGAGCGGCACCAAGGCAAGTGTCATGTACATTGACCCCGCCAGCAGCAGCGGAGCCCAAGTGCTCTTAAAGGTAGTCCGTGTGACATTGAGCTACCAAGATAAAGTCATGGACACTTACGCCGTCCTTGATGACGGGTCAGAGAAGACCCTTCTGCTCGCCTCCGCTGCGACCCAGTTGGGACTGCGGGGGAGCAAGAACGAAATGACGATTCGGACAATAAGAAGAGATTTAAAGACGATAAAGGGCGAGAATGTCTCCTTCACCATCGCAGCCAACAGGCAGCCAGAGCGACGGTACAAGATCACAAATGCTTTCACCAGCCAAGAAATAGGACTATCGCAGTACACCTACCCTGTCACCAAGTTGATGGATAAATATGTGCACCTGCGCCAATTACCTATCCCGCTCATAGACGGCGCTACCCCGACCCTGTTGATAGGCTCCGACCATGCAGAACTCATAGTCCCGATTGACCGGGTCCATACAGGCCCCCGAGGCTGTCCTGCAGCAGTCGAGACCCGCCTAGGGTGGACCCTACAAGGCCCCCTCACTAAATCTCTCAACCGAACAGCAGCCACTAGCTGCTTCCACTCCAGAACGACAGAAGAAGACACCACTCTCCTGCAGCATGTCGAGAGGCTATGGACCCTAGAGACAATGCCCTTTAAGAACGAAAAGAAAGATATTCGCTCTAAAGAAGACATTTACGCCATCAACCTACTCGAGCAGGGGACAAAGAGAGTCACAGTCGGCGGAGTGATGAGATACGCAACTCCACTCCTGAGGCGAGAGGGAATGCCCACCTTTCACGCAAAGAAAGACGCCACGGAGCGCTATCTACTGAACACAGAGCGGCGCCTAGCCAAAGACCCCGCTCAAGAGAGTGTGTACCGAGCTGAGATTGAGAAGCTAATCACAGCGGGACACGTAACAAAGATTGACATTAAAGAGGCCGATCAGACGACCGAATCATGGTACGTGCCGCATCACAAGGTCCATCACAACGGCAAGGATCGCATTGTGTTTAACTGCAGCTACCAGATCGGATCCCAAAATCTGAATAAAGAGCTCTTGCCCGGCCCCACACTCGGCCCCTCCCTACTAGGCGTGCTACTGCGCTTCCGCCAGGACAAGGTGGCTATAAGCGGGGATATCAAAGGGATGTTCTTGCAGGTGAGACTAGTAGAGGAGGACAAGCCTCTGCTACGGTTCCTATGGAGAGAGAAGATCGGAGATGAGAACCCATCCATCTACCAGTGGGAAGTACTCCCCTTCGGAACCACATGCAGCCCGTGCTGTGCTACATTTGCACTACAGAAACACGTCACAGAGGACCCAGCCGCAGATGAAGAGGTCCAACACAGTGTGAAGAACAGTTTCTACGTGGACAACTGTTTACAAAGCGTCTCGACTCAAGAAGAAGCCGAGGCTCTCCTAATCAAGTTACGCGCCTCCCTGATCAAAGGCGGCTTTGATCTCAGGCAGTGGGCCAGCAGTGACCCGCACGTATTGCGCAGCCTCTCCTCCGCGGACAAGGCTGCCAGCAGCGAGACCTGGATGGCGACAATCCCAGGAGAAGCCCAAGAAATGACACTAGGACTAGTCTGGCGCTTCAAAACAGACTCGCTCCACTATAGACACAAACCCTTGGCTCCAGAGCAGGGAAGGTCGGCGGCGATACCGACCACCAGACGGAGTGTGTACAGAACACTCGCCAGACAATATGACCCGTTGGGATGTATTCTACCTTACACCACCAGGGCAAAGATGATTGTACGAGCACTATGGGACAAGGACCAGGGCTGGGACGACCCAATACCCGCACACCTTGCCTCAACATGGAGAGAGTGGGAGACGGAACTCCGCTCACTCCCAGGTGTCAATATATGCCGCAGCTACTTCCCATCCACAGTGAGGCCAGAGACATGCGAGATTGAGCTACACATCTTCAGCGACGCCTCCGAAGTAGCCTACGGATCGGTGGCCTACTTGCGTGCCCAAGAGATGGGAGGAAAGATACACACTGCTTTCATCCTGGCCCGCTCAAGGATAGCCCCACGTAAGCAACAATCTATCCCGCGTCTAGAGCTCTGCGCAGCCCTCGCAGGAGCGCATCTAGCCACGTTAATCCAACGTGAACTCACCATTCCGGTGCATAGAACAATCTTGTGGTCAGATTCCACGACAGTACTCAAGTCTGATTCATGCAGATACAAAGTCTTCGTGGGAGTCAGAGTCACCGAGATTCAAGAGTTAACAGAAGAAGCAAGCTGGCGGTATGTGGACACCAAACACAACCCAGCTGACGTCATCACCCGGGGAATGTCTCTGGATGACCTAACCCGTCGCAACATCTACAGTGACGGACCAGCATTCCTCAAGCTCCCGGAAGGAGATTGGCCTACGCCCACCCCGAGGGAAGCAAGTAACGAGGAGGCTGAGAACAAGAAACCTATGTTCTGTGGACTGAGCACTGTCGCCTCCACAGACCCCAACATAGATGACTGCATTACCCTAGAGAGTGCGCAGCAAAGAACATTCCTGCGGCACCACCCAGAGATTCAGTCCACCACTGACATGTCAGCAGCTGACTACGAAGAAGCAGAACTTCTTCTACTACAACGAGCCCAGAGAGACTCGTTCCCCGATGAGCTAGACTGTCTACAGGGAGGAAACCCCGTCCCATCAGACAGCAGACTGATTCACCTGGCACCAGAGAGTGACGCCCATAATCTCATCAGAGTGGGTGGTCGCCTGCGGAGAGCCCCCGATCTACCAGATGACATTAAGTACCCGATCGTCTTGAACAGCCGACACAAGGTCACAGAGCTGATCATAAAGAAATACGTCTCCAGTGATGTAGCAGATGTCGACCCAGTCACCCCCCACACACTCCTAATGGGGCGGCTGGACCCCGCACTACCCCAGACAATGTACAGGCCTGAAGAAGCGAACGGCCGAAGAATGTGGAGGTACAGCCAAGTACTAGCTGACAAGTTTTGGAGCAGCTTCCTACTTCACTACCTACCGTCTCTACAGACCCGCCAGAAGTGGGTAAAAGAGAGAGACAATTTGACAGAAGGAACAGTCGTCATGATTATTGACCAGTCACTACCCAGAGCTATGTGGCCGGCTGGCCGCGTAAGCAAAGTGATCACCGGTGCCGATGGCAAGGTCCGAGCAGCTGAAGTACTCGTCCAAGGGCGCACTTACACACGTCCCGTGGCGAGGCTCATAGAACTGCCCCGACTCCCAGATACTATCGATGATGACCATGACCCCATGACTTTGTGAGTTGACTGACCCTTACAGCGGACCTTGAGTGGTAGACAGTGCGGTTAATCTGTCTCTGCTTAGCTAATTAGGTGGGACTAATTAGGGGGCGGCTGTTGTGAAGGATCAGATTAAACCGAATATGTATATTTATTTATATATATATATTTAATTGTATTTGTATATCGTTTGATATCCCCTGTATATTCCTTGTACAATATGCATTGAATATCCCTTTAGTCTACTAAACAGCCCATAATAGTTTCATTCTACCATTGGACGAGAACCTGGCGCCAGGTTGCCATACCCCTAGGTCCAAGTTCAATCGTGCCGCCTAACATGTCGTGGCAAGCCCCGGTTCCGCGCAGGAATATGTCGGGCGAAATACGAATGGTACTATTTGTTCATAGCGCATATATATATGGCGCAAGTAAAGTAGAACTTTCTTTTAGTCCAGTTCTTTACCCTCCAACAGAGTGACAGACGCAAAGCCTCCCCACGACGCACGTGTGGTGTAGTAAGGCCTACTTGGCCCAGAATAGGCATTGAGATATCGTGTAGATTAATAGTTGAATAGTCATAGTTTGGCACTATACCGTCGAGTTGGACGTATTCTATTAAGCTAATAATAGTCTATTTATGTATGGTGCATCGTTCGGTTAGAGTTCTAAAGTTATCAGTACCCCCATCGTTCCTGACGTTATCTGGACGCTTAACCAGGCTGGTCAGACCCCTAGTGGTGATTGCATCCGAGGAGCTCCGGGCCAAGAGCGACTGGACCCGTATATTGGATTACTCTACCCGGACGACGGCGAGCCTTCCACGGCTTGGATTATGCTTTGTGTGCTTTGATTATTCCATGGATAAAGGCCAACACTGCGGAGTGTTGGAACTACCCCCCGGAGAGGACTCCAGGTGAGACGGCGCTCGACACCAGTGAGGTCGCCTCACGTCTCTCCGTTGTGGACCGGCAGCTACCGTCCACAGAGGGTCCAGCTGTATTCGTCTGCGGTCCGAGGTTCTGTGGGCACCGTGTCCAAGACTTTGGATTCTCCCAAGACACCGTCGGCCAGATGGGATACCGCCAGCGGCTTCTCTAACCCCCCCCTCCTACTGTCTTACAACCAGCGGGACCCCCCCCCCCCCCCCCTTAGTGTATCCAGCTATAATCATTTAAGTACCATCGCTATCGTTTTCCTAAATATTCCAGGTTGTATACTTACTCCCTGCGTAACCAGAGATTGGACATTCAATGTTGATTTACCTACGAATACTCATTTGCCATAAAAGTGCATATTTCATATTTCAAATCATAAATGTAATTAAGTGATCGTTGTATACACCTTTTGCTGTATTAAACCTTCGATTTGGTACATTTGTGTGGATTCGTTTCATCAGGTGGGAAAGTGTTCATCATACTTATATATTGTACTGGGTGGCCAGAAGTTAAAGTACATGAGGTAGTGGTATTAAATATCATATCTAACAATACAGTCAGGGAATTGTACCCCTCAGTTACAGCTTGCATCTGCGGAAGGGTGCCTTGATGCGCATGTGCATGAAGTCAATTGCACCGATGGTTTTGGGAAGACCAGCATGGAATATTCTCTTGACTGGGATCTGTTGTGAAATTGAATGTATTGTGTGGCCAGTTGTATGATTCCATCCATGATTCGCTGGAAGCCGCGTCTGATAAGATGGCTGCGATATGCCCACCCGTCTCCTAGCTCTCTCTGGCTAAAAATCCCAAGGTGGACAGTACCTGGACGTGTGGTGGCACAGGGTTTGAGCGTCTTGTCCGGCTCCAAGGTATTACACAGCTCCATTAGGACAGGTTTCGGTCGCCCGAAGCGTCCCACTAGGTACTCATCGTTCTCCGCTCAATGTGAACGCAATCACCAATGATTTCTCACAAATGAAGGCCTTAAGAACACGGGCGCAAACCAATCTGACCTATCTACGACTTCCGCATTCTTAAATCCTGTTCTTAGCTAAGAACGAATCCCAGATAAGAAACCATTCAGGAATGCCATAATTGTCCCGAGAACTTCGTGGAGTTCAGAAGAAATGTCTTCGTAACTTTTTCGTAAGTGTGTTCAAGAATGAGGTCCAATGTTCTTGAAGCCTTGTAGATGGAAAATGATCCTCAAAAGTCAGGTGAAACTTGCGTTAGCTTTCAAGTGCTGTCAGTCCTCATGTCAAAGGCTTAGACCAGGGGTTCCCAATAGGCGGCCCGCGGGCCACATCAGGCCCGTGAGGCATTTTTATTTGGCCCGGCAAAGTTCTATCAAACGTAAAACAATTGAAATACTATGTAAGTTTCTCCTATGACAATAGCGGCTGCTTTTATTAGGAAATTCGTAGCGCCTGTTTGTATTTGTGTTAAACAAATGAGTGTTGCGCTTTTCTACGGAAGCCGAGAATAGACAATAAAATTTGTTTTATTTCATGAAAGTCTAGGCCTGCGTTAAGGTGTTTCCAGCAGTAGGCTACAATTCCGCAAATTTTATGCTCCTTCATATAACAAAAAAACTCAAATGGTTATTGAATGTTACATTTGGACTTGCATTTCATGCAACTGAAATGACAAGCTGTTGAAAATAAACTATGTTCTTCTCACGTAGCCTATGTCTGCATTTTTATGAGGGAGGGGTGAGGGGGTTGGGGTTGGGCCGCCAAGTCATTTGAATCCTAGAAAGTGGACCGGGCAGAAAATTTATTGGGGACCCCTGGCTTAGACTTTAAACGTCAAAGAGAAAGATACCAAACCCATAAATCACAATGGGAACAACATCGGTTTGGGTGTGACTGTGTTTCAACAGAGCAGGTCGAGGAATACGCCATTTGTCAACTCTGAGTGACAACAATGAATGTTTTGATTTGACAAATGCAGCATATACGACATACTGCATGTGTCATTCTTTGTAAACATGAAAGAAATGGTTGCCTGATAATCAGATTAATTATTTATTTAGTTTAGGGGCATTGCCAATTTTATAATTAATAACATACCAACGCCATAGCAGCCAAAGTCTCATGTCTAGCTAGCATAACCTTGTCCACAGGTGATTGTATACTTCCTAATGCCGTAGCTAATCCCACAGTTGATGACAAAATGGCGACAGGTGACAATGCTAACCAGTCAACAAAAGGGTCTGACCGGTTAGAAAAGGGCTAGGGAGTCTAGGCATCAGTGTTCGTTACAGTATCTAACAAGGCTAATGCTACAGACAACGCTAGCGACCTCAAGAACACTTTTGCTTGGCGAGACTAGAGATCCAGGCAACGCTGAATGGTCCGAAAGTATCTACAGCCAGAGAAAGAGCCAGTGAGGAAACAAACGCCTGACCCAGAATCACAAAATCATTTTGGGATCTGGAATTGGGTACAAACTCATAAAAAAATAAGCATTAAAAAGAAAAGTGTTTATTTTTCTTCAGATGAAGTGTTTTCAAACTTAGGCTAATTATCTAAAAGGTAATGTAAGTACAGACAGTAGGGGTTGATAACTTTGTTGGGTAATGTGTATCACGTTCACACTCCCAAGTGATTCGGATTGGCTGGCTTCACAAGTGCCAATAATATATGAGCTAACCAAATAAAATATCATCAAGGAAATTATTCCTCGTCACTCTTTTCTCTTCTTCTCAACCTTTTTTCGTTATGTACCGTCTGAAGTGCTTCAGAGTGATTATCCTCTAACTCATCATCATTACACATCATCATGTTTGGCAGATCATGGTGTCGGGTGACTTACAATCAGAGTTCAGAGTTCAGAGTTTTTATTTGCCACATGGAATCATACAATCAGAGTTTCTTCATTACACAATCATAAATATCATTCCATGGACAAAAGGAGCAGGAAGAAGAATACATCTTATAGTTACCTGCCCCTTATTCCTAAACTAAACAAGTATTTACTTAATGGTCGGCGTACAACCTAATTTACACAAATAATAATTTATACCATTATACAAGAAACACACAATCCACAGTTAAACAAGAAAAGATTAAAGAATAATAATAAAGAATAAAGAATAAAATAAAGAGAAGGTAAAACAAACTTACAATCAGCTCTGGCGGGAAGATGAGCTCTTGGGTCGGGTCCAAGGGTAGAAACTCATCCTTATTGAATAACTGCAGAACTTCCTGGAGCACATTTATAAAAAGAAAAAAAAGAAAATAACTTGAGAAAACAGCCGCTACAGTTCTTCAATGTGTCATTTCAAAGAACAGCAGTAACCTGGTAAGACCGTTCAATTATCCTCGAAGATGACGACAGATGGCTCTGCAATCCGCTCCAGTGTTGTACAGGGTACTGGCTATTTTCAGTTTATTGTCAATATACATATTGTATCTGCAGGTTTCAACAAGTTAAATGTAAGACTTTTTAATACCACTTAGAGCAAAAGTGTATACCAATTAATAATAGTGACACTTGCGCACCAAATTAAATTCTCGTGTGTTCCATACAAGCTCTCGCCAGACACCAAACTCCCGGTAGCCCCGCAAAAAACAATGACTTGAATACAAAAACATTTCATCTATTCAATATTATTTCATCTCCCGACAGCAGTGCTTGCCCCCCAAAAAATTTAATACCTCTGCAAATGTGACTTTAAAGGTCCCATGCATTATAAATGGCCTTTTCCAGTGTTTAGCATTATTTCCTAGCAATAGGGGATTATATCAATGTGGTCTGTGTCGTTAATTATCATATTGACTCATCAGTCTAGTCTCGAGTTCACGAGATCTTCCCTCACTCAACTAAGCTGTTCTGATTTGACGGTATTGCTGACGTGAATAAGGTACTGATTTGAAGTAACGCCCCCTCTATGGTTGTAGCGCAGTGTAACCCGACACTTCCTCAAACGGGTTTTGACAGAGAGGCAGAGAACGAGCGAGCGAGAGAGAGGGAGAGAGAGAGATAGAGAGGGAGAGAGAGAGAGGGACCGGCGGGACCGTGCAGAAGTGTGTGTAAAAATGTGTGTGCGCCATCTCTCTCCCTCGTCGGAGCATTTACACACAAACTTGACTGTGTGTGTGTCGGGGACGCATCTCTCCTCTCTCTCTCTCCCTCGGAGCATTTACACACAAACTTGACTGTGTGTGTGTCGGGGACGCATCTCTCCTCTCTCTCTCTCTCCCTCTCTCTCTCTCGCTTGCTCATTCTCTCTCTCGCTCTCTCTCGTATGTATCTCTCGCTGTGTGGGTGACTGTCACTGAAAGTGCTTATGGGCGGAGCCCATCCAATAACAGCCTGAAATCCTGAGGCTGAAAAATTATGCTTTTGAGTACTTCATTAGAAATATAAAACAATGAATTTTTTTGAAAAAAACCTTACAGATGTCTTCCATAGACTCACAGGAATTGTGTAAAGTTGCCCAAATAGTGCAAGGAATAGCAATGCATGTCCCCTTTAATACATTTTAAGACCTTAAATTGAGAATTATGAATTTTATACTTTTTAATACCCAAAAGATACCCCAATATACTCTGTAATCTCAAACATTTTATGTTGCTATAATCACAGATGGGTGTGTCTATTCACCTTGCTAGCATTTTCTTTCACTGTCAAGAAGAAAACTCCAGCAGCTACTCCAGCCCTCAATAACAAACAAAAGCTGGGGTGGGATATTTATAGAGGGCGCTGTTTCCCCATAAATCAGAGATTGGGGCTTTAAAAAGGGGCATTTTACCTATTATACTTCTGTAAAATGAAAATGCTCCAGTAAAGTACAAGTAGGCCTACCTCAACAACAATCAAAATCTACTCTTTAAGTATAGTGCTCGAGTAAAAATACGTCATTACTTTCCACTCCTATTGGGGGCAATACAGCATGAAAGCTACGCAAATACAGAAAAGGAGGGGCACTCACATGTTCAGTTCCATTGCCATTCAGGCAACAGTCATCATTACCATTGACCTGGCAGCAGTCATCATTACCATTGACCTGGCAACAGTCATCATTACCATTGACCTGGCAACAGTCATTACCATTGACCTGGCAACAGTTGGTTTCCTGTAAGGACACATCAAGCAATATGTTATTTTAATCTGAGGGTAGCAACAGTTGTGATTGGAGGATTGAGAAAAGAGGGCCTGGGGAATTCCACAGGAATTCTTAATTTGCAATCGTAAAGGACAGAAGAGACATGTGGTAGTCTACACCCTCCCCAGACTGATAGTAGGGCAGCATGTGGTAGTCTACACCATCCCCAGACTGACAGTAGGGCAGCATGTGGTAGTCTACACCCTCCCCAGCCCGACAGTAGGGCAGCATGTGGTAGTCTAGACCCTCCCCAGACCAACAGTAGGGCAGCATGTGGTAGTCTACACGGTCTACACCCTCCCCAAACCAACAGTAGGGCAGCATGTGGTAGTCTACACCCTCCCCAGACCGACAGTAGGGCAGCATGTAATAGTCTACACCCTCCCCAGACCAACAGTAGGGCAGCATGTGGTAGTCTACACCCTCCCCAGACAGTAGAGCAGCATGTGGTAGTCTACACCCTCCCCAGACCGACAGTAGGGCAGCATGTGGTAGTCTACACCCTCCCCAGACAGTAGGGCAGCATGTGGTAGTCTACACCCTCCCCAGACCAACAGTAGGGCAGCATGTGGTAGTCTACACCCTCCCCAGACTGACAGTAGGGCAGCATGTGGTAGTCTACACCCTCCCCAGACCAACAGTAGGGCAGCATGTGGTAGTCTACACCCTCCCCAGACTGACAGTAGGGCAGCATGTGGTAGTCTACACCCTCCCCAGACTGACAGTAGGGCAGCATGTGGTAGTCTATACCCTCCCCAGACCAACAGTAGGGCAGCATGTGGTAGTCTATACCCTCCCCAGACCGACAGTAGGGCAGCATGTGGTAGTCTACACCCTCCCCAGACTGACAGTAGGACAGCATGTGGTAGTCTACACACCCTCCCCAGACTGACAGTAGGGCAGCATGTGGTAGTCTACACCCTCCCCAGACTGACAGTAGGGCAGCATGTGGTAGTCTACACCCTCCCCAGACCGACAGTAGGGCAGCATGTGGTAGTCTACACCCTCCCCAGACTGACAGTAGGGCAGCATGTGGTAGTCTACACACCCTCCCCACTGACAGTAGGGCAGCGCAACAACCAGAATTGGCATAATGGGAAATTTGGGGGATGGGAGAAAAAGTTAAAAAAAAAGGCAAAAATAAAATAAATAATTATCTGTGGCTACATTTTTCATATAAGATAGTAGGCTGTAGAACTTGCGTTAGGTGTGGTAAGTGTTCACCTTGCCTTCTGGCATGTCGCCTGCGTTAAGAGCGATGCACTGCTCTGTTGTTCTATAAAGCAAATTATAACTGAACTTTGTAAAGAAACTCAGTGTTAAGAGCAATGCATTGCTCCATTGTAATTTAGAAGCATTTGAGCGATGCACTGCTCTGTTAGGCTGCCTAGTCTCATTACATCAACACTGATTATTGTATTGTAAAAATTAGGGCTATTTTATTTTATTGAACTATTTTATTGCACAGCAGTACTGCATCATTTTACTGTCTATACTATTTTATTAACTATTTTATTGCACTTTTTTACTCAGTCTATTCTATTTTATTATTTTTATTACTGCCTATTTTAAAACTGAATCAAACCGTAAACAGATCCTAATGTGAAAAACTGTGATTTGCCTTACCCTGCTGCTATCTTTTATAATTTTTTTATGTCTGCACTATGCATTGGTCATTGTATGTATTTTTTACTGCTGTGAAGCACTTTGAGCTGCAATCTTTGTATGTCTGGTCTGTATCCACTTCCATTCATTGATATTTATCTTCTTGTCTGACTCTGGAGAGGACAGTAAGCACATTTCCCATAATGTTGATGTTTTTTTAAATGATACAGCTTGTATTGGCAGAAGAGCCGCGTTCCGCACCTCACAGAAGGTTCTGTAGCCGTCTATGATGGGCCGATATCCGGTGCAGCGACACAAATTGCCTGGGTAAAAAAATGACAACAAACATTGCAGATGAGAGTAAATGTGGACATGGCAGGCTGCATCCACATGACTGTGTGTGTGTGTGTGCGTCCACATGACTGTGTGTGTGTGTGTGTGTGTGTGTGTGTGTGTGTGTGTGTGTGTGTGTGTGTGTGTGTGTGTGTGTGTGTGTGTGTGTGTGTGTGTGTGTGTGTGTGTGTGTGTGCGTGTGTGTGTGTGTGTGTGTGTGTCCACATGACTGTGTGTGTGTGTCCACATGACTGTGTGTGTGTCCACATGACTGTGTGTGTCCACATGACTGTGTGTGTGTGTGTGTGTGTGTGTGTGTGTGTGTGTGTGTGTGTGTGTGTGTGTGTGTGTGTGTGTGTCCACATGACTGTGTGTGTGTCCACATGACTGTGTTTGTGTGTGTCCACATGACTGTGTGTGTGTCCACATGACTGTGTGTGTCCACATGACTGTGTGTGTCCACATGACTGTGTGTGTGTGTCCACATGACTGTGTGTGTCCACATGACTGTGTGTGTGTCCACATGACTGTGTGTGTGTGTGTGTCCACATGACTGTGTGTATGTCCACATGACTGTGTGTGTGTGTGTGTCCACATGACTGTGTGTGTGTGTGTGTGTGTGTGTGTGTGTGTGTGTGTGTGTGTGTGTGTGTGTGTGTGTGTGTGTGTGTGTGTTTACCCACATCTGTGTTACTAATAAAATATCCATTACTATTCTTTGTGATACTGTGTAATTTCTATAAAAAAAATTCAATGTCTATATGTTAAAATGTCAAGCTCTTTTGTTGAATACTTTGCCGCTTTCAATACTGCAACCATCACTTGAGACATTATGTAACCTTAGTAGTCATGTGGGTAGTTATTCCTTCAAAAAGCAACTGGTGCCACTGAATACCAGGGAATAAAAATATGTACAAATTCCCATTACATTTCCAAAATATTATGGACATCATTTTCCACAACATTTCCAGGTTTTCCAGTTAACCACATTGACTGCCAGCCATTGTACCCATCAAAGTACCCAGTCTGCCACCGTTGAAAGCCTATGGAGATGTTTACCTTCTTTGCAGGGCTATAACTTTTTAAATTGTATTGCTATATTGACATTACTATGGCCCATTCAACATTCAACATCCGGATGTGGGAACGTTATATTTTTCATTCATACATTGTTGTGTTAATACCGTCTTGAATATAAGTATGTTTATAAGCTTTTCTGCTGTAATTCCAAAAACGCTAGTTATAGGCCCAAACGCATATGATAGATCATCGATTGCCGTTTCTTTCCTATACACGCTATATTAAAAAATTCAAATGTATATGATCGGTATACATTATGCTTCATCATGAGTGGAGGAAAGGGGGGGCGGGGGTCGTCTATAATTCCTTTATCATCAGTAACGGCTTTATGTAGTATGGGTTGATATATTGATCAGACTGTTTGCAAACAAAGAAACGCACAATCGGGCTGAAAATAACATTACTGTCCTCTTACCGTTCGTCGATGAGACTGGAAGAAAAAGATCCCAATAATTTGACGCTGATCGCCTAGATCCATTTCCGGTTTGTATGGCGCAATAAACGCCGAAATCATATCGATTATTGCGTTATGGAAGCGATCCAAATGCACGCCAGTGTTTGTCTGTAGTCCCGGATTTCCTCGACGCACCGATCACAACTTCCGGTTTTGAGAGTGTAACTCGCCCAACCATCCACCAGGCGGCGGTATTGAGGCGTTGCAATCTCATTCAGGGTCCCGCTGCAGTCCCGGAGGTTGGGTGGATGAATTATGAATGCCATGGCGAAAAAATTAAATATTGATTTCAAAAACGCCTTTCGCCGTTCTTGGCGTTTTTTTTACTTGAACTTGAGGACTGCATACTTTTATTGCAAAGAGCTTCAATCCCAGGCCATCAGGATGCTCAATGACAATTAACACAATGTAACAAACCATCGTACACACCCATTTTAAATGAACAACTCACTGTAGCACCCACTTTACACACTTTAGACACTAACACACTTTATATTTATATATTATATTATTGGCAACTCATTGCACCTTACCTTACCACCACAAGGTGGCACCACAAGCTACCTCATCTCATCCCATTGACCTCATCCCATTTATATTGTATTGTAAACACTCTGCATTGTATATTGCACCACAAGCTACCTCATCCCATTTACCTCATCCCATTTATATTGTATTGTAACTACTCTGCATTGTATACTGTACATATGTATATTGACATTTTTTGTCTTGTTTACACTTTGTTTAAGTAATTGACTTTCTATTTTATACTTATTATACTTTTTATAATTATCTATTTTTACCTAGCACACTCTCAGGAGCAAAACAGAAAGAAGCATTTCATACAAAAGTATCCTGTATTTCACTAATAAACTACTACAACTACAATAAACTACTACAACTAATAAAGAAACTTGAAACGTTTCTACTTTATACTTATAGCACATGCATGCACCTGGTCTCTTTTGAAAGATAACATTTTGAAGTTACCTGTACTAATGCAAAAAAGGAAAATCACTTTTAGTGCTAATGAAATGGCCATTCGCTGCCATTCATTTCAATGCTCTAGTCAAAACAATAATAATTCATTTATTTTGTATAGCGCTTTTCAAAGACCCAAAGTCGCTGACAATAGGCAAAAAAGAAGCAAAGAAAACAAAGAAACATAGAACCACAGGGAAACGGAGAACAATAAGAATACACAGGAACATAAAACCACGAGTAACGGATAACAAATACGGAAGTGAGTAGGGGAGACAGTCGGGAAGAGAGTAAGGGAAAACCAAGGGGGTGGGGGGGGGGCAGGAGAGGAGAGAACGTAGGGCAGGGGAAAATGGTGGTGAGTTGGAGGAGGGTGGTTATGGGTAAGCAAGGTTGAATGCTTGGGAGAACAGGTAGGTTTTGAGTCTGGATTTGAAGGTGGAGAGTGAGGGACTGGCCTTCTACGTCTTCTTGTGTCACCTTCCCCCACTGTCAGCGCCCGTCTGGGATTGCTTTCGGAGCAGACACTCCTTGGCTACAACAGTGGTCAATAATTTTCGCCAATGTTGGCGTGCCCCTTTAGGAGTAGTAACCCTAGCATGTGTACATGTGTGTGTATGTGTATGTGTATGTGAATGTGTATATGTGTGTGCCACAGTACCTCCGAGTGCATCTGTGATGTGGTCCAGGGTGGGGTGGGGCTTGTTCCTCAGCAGGGTGTACATGGACATCACCATCCCCGGGGTGCAGAACCCACACTGGGAGCCGTGGGCCTTGGCTATACGCTCCTGTGAAGCAGGAAGTGACCTCATGTTAAAAGCTATACGCTCCTGTGAAGCAGGAAGTGACCTCATGTTAAAAGCTATACGCTCCTGTGAAGCAGGAAGTGACCTCATGTTTAAAGCTATACGCTCCTGTGAAGCAGGAAGTGACCTCATGTTAAAAGCTATACGCTCCTGTGAAGCAGGAAGTGACCTCGTGTTCAAAGCTATACGCTCCTGTGAAGCAGGAAGTGACCTCATGTTAAAAGCTATACGCTCCTGTGAAGCAGGAAGTGACCTCATGTTTAAAGCTATACGCTCCTGTGAAGCAGGAAGTGACCTCATGTTTAAAGCTATACGCTCCTGTGAAGCAGGACGTGACCTCAAGTTAAAAGTTATACGCTCCTGTGCAGCAGGAAGTGACCTCATGTTAAAAGATGGCAATCGATTCAAAACTATTAAAGTCAAGTCATAGTTTTAACGAAGACTATCGGATTTGTTCCAAATTGGGAGTAATTTCAGTCCGTTTAAAAATCCTGTACTCAATATTGAGATACTGGAAGCAAAGGTTTATTAGCGTTTGTTAGCGATGCTCGTGGAAGTCAGTGTTGTGTCAAATAGGGGTGGGGGAAAAGTCTATACAGCAATATATTGCGATATTTTGCGTGCCGATATTATATCGATACAGTGATGGCTGTATATATTTTTTATTTAATATCAGAATCGATACGCTTTACAACGTATGCCTAACATTCACCCATTCACTCACACGTTCCTACACCGACGGCGGAGGCAACCATACAAGGTGCCAACCTGCTCATTGGGAGAAATTGGGGGTTATGTGTCTTGCTCAAGGACACATCAACTCGCTGCTGGGGAGGAGCCAAAATCAAACTGGGAACCTTCCGATTACCAGAGTCACTGTTGCGCATAAGACAAGCTCTGAAAACTGGAAATAAACATAGACATTTCAACAATGATATCATTACCACCAGCATCCATACAACAAAAAAGAATCATGCTGGCGGGTGTCACTGCAGCCAAGAAGCTGATAGCCATGAGGTGGAAACTCACAATGACTAATTGGTCTCGGCTGGATGTTATTTATATGGAAATCTCTACTGCACGTGTAATTGGGGTGGGACAGGCCAGCATTGAGCTGTGGGTCGCAGCAGAGCGGGGTTGGGGTGTTGGTCCTGGGGGGTCCGGTGGTCCTGGGCTGGGAGTGGGGGAGGAAATGTCTAATGTCTTTTGTGGCGTTTGTATTGTTTTTATTTTTACTCTGTATTTATTATTATTTTTATTATCGTTATTGTAGTTAATATTATTGAAGTATTGTCTTGTTTGTTTTGAAAAAAGGAAAATAAAAAAGATTTGATAAAGAATAGAAATTTCAACAATTTTATCTTTTTTTTTTTATATATATTTTTATAAAAAAAAATTGGAAGAAAAAGGCACAGGTACAGACATACAATGCACATAAAACATAAATTTAAATTATTTGCCAATTACACGCATTGGCCTGCCCCTTGCCTCATTTAAAATAAAAAATCCTACCCCCTAACCCCTGCACCAACCACTGTTGACAATTTTTTTTAATAATAATAATAATAATAATAATAATAATAATAATAATAATAATAATAATAATAATAATAATAATAATAATAATAATAATAATAATAATAATAATAATAATAATAATAATAATAATAATAATAATAATAATAATAATAATAATAATAATAATAATAATAATAATAATAATAATAATAATACTAATAATAATAATAATAATACTAATAATAGTAACCCCCCCCCCCCAACCCACCCCGTCATAGGCCTGAGAAGAAAAATAATTGAACAAAGATTTCAACAATGAAGCACAGTGGCAGAAAGTATTAAAATAAGGACAGAAAATCATTTGAAAAAGCTCAACAGCTACGGCTCTTTCCAGAAGCCTCGACACGGTTACACAAGATAATCCGCAGACCTCATTGTGTACAGTTTCATTAAGAACTATTATGGCAGCCGTCCCATTGAAACAGTTCACAACGAAGTCTGCGGCTTACCTTGAGTAACCGTGCCATGATTTCTAAGAAAGAGACGTTGTTGTTGAATTTTTCAAATGTACAGGAATTCTTTTGGCACTTTGAGCTCCACAAAAGAAAGCCTGTCAAGCTCCAGTGTACTGGGCCGACACATTTACATTTAGTTGACACTTTTATCCAAAGCGACTTACAAGTGTGTACAACAAGTCAGCAGGAAGGTTCTGTACAACAAGTCAGCAGGAAGGTTCTGTACAACAAGTCAGCAGGAAGGTTCTGTACAACAAGTCAGCAGGAAGGTTCTGTACTTGACAAACTTGAGTGCTACCACTGCATAGTAGTTTAGTTAGCATAGTAGGTAGTAATATAGACATAGTAGTATAAACATATTAACATAGTAGGTTGTAATATAGGCATAGTAGTATAACATATTAGCATAGTAGGTAGTAATATAGACATAGTAGTATAACATATTAGCATAGTAGGTAGTAATATAGACATAGTAGTATAAACATATTAACATAGTAGGTTGTAATTAAACATAGTAGTATAACATATTAGCATAGTATGTAGTAATTAAGCATAGTAGTATAGACATAATAGCATAGTAGGTAGTAATGCATAGTAGTATAGACATATTAGCATAGTAGGTAGTAATATAGACATAGTAGTATAACATATTAGCATAGTAGGTAGTAATATAGACATAGTAGTATAACATATTAGCATAGTAGGTAGTAATATAGACATAGTAGTATAAACATATTAACATAGTAGGTTGTAATATAGGCATAGTAGTAGACATTAACATAGTAGGTTGTAATATAGGCATAGTAGTATAGTAGGTAGTAATTAAGCATAGTAGTATAGACATAATAGCATAGTAGGTAGTAATGCATAGTAGTATAACATATTAGCATAGTAGGTACTAGTAATATTAGCATAGTAGTATCTGGTAGTAATATATGCATAGTAGTATAAACATATTAGTATAGTAGGTAGTAATTAAGCATAGTAGTATAAACATATTAGCATAGTATGTAGTAATATAGGCATAGTAGTATAAACATATTAGCATAGTAGATTGTAATATAGGCATAGTAGTATAGACATATTAGTATAGTAGGTAGTAATTAAGCATAGTAGTATAGACATATTAGTATAGTAGGTAGTAATTAAGCATAGTAGTATAAACATATTAGCATAGTATGTAGTAATATAGGCATAGTAGTATAGACATATTAGCATAGTAGGTAGTAATATAGGCATATTAGTATAGTAGGTAGTAATTAAGCATAGTAGTATAGACATATTAGTATAGTAGGTAGTAATTAAGCATAGTAGTATAGACATATTAGCATAGTAGGTAGTAATATAGGCATAGTAGTATAAACATATTAGCATAGTAGATTGTAATATAGGCATATTAGTATAGTAGGTAGTAATATAGACATATTAGTATAGTAGGTAGTAATTGAGCATAGTAGTATAGACATATTAGTATAGTATGTAGTAATATAGACATAGTAGTATAAACATATTAGCATAGTATGTAGTAATATAGACATAGTATAGACATATTAGCATAGTAGGTTGTAATATAGGCATAGTAGTATAACATATTAGTATAGTAGGTAGTAATTAAGCATAGTAGTATAAACATATTAGCATAGTAGGTTGTAATATAGGCATAGTAGTATAACATATTAGTATAGTAGGTAGTAATTAAGCATAGTAGTATAAACATATTAGTGTAGTAGGTAGTAATATAGGCATAGTAGTATAAACATATTAACATAGTAGGTAGTAATATAGACATAGTAGTATAGACATATTAGCATAGTATGTAGTAATATAGACATGGTAGTATAGACATATTAGCATAGTAGGTGGTAATATAAGCATAGTAGTATAGACATATTAGCATAGTATGTAGTAATATAGACATAGTAGTATAGACATTAACATAGTAGGTAGTAATATAGACATATTATTATAGACATATTAGCATAGTAAGTGGTAATATAGGCATAGTATATCCATTAACATAGTAGGTAGTAATATAGGCATAATAGTATAGACATATTAGAATGGTAGGTAGTAATATAGGCATTAACATTAGTCTTTACCAGTATGCACCTTCGTATTTTACTAGTATGCAGGAATCTACCATGCCTATATTACTACCTGCTATGCTAATATGTATAATTGTCTATACTACTATGGACTCAAGACTAGCACTCAAGTTTGACACTGTTTGACGAACAATGTTACTTACCCTTAGCTGCCAGAGTTGTACCCTTCCCTCTGACTTGTTGTACAGAATTTGTAGGTCGCTTTGGATAAAAGAGTCAGCTAAATGACTAAATTCAGATAGTATTATTTGCAATATGCAACAAGTACAATGGAATTCTTCCTCTCCGTTTGTAGGTAAATGTAATGTAAATGTAATATAGGCAAGGTAGATGCATTACAAAATGCATAATAATCCTGAATGTCCCCAATGGGATCAATAAAGGAATATCTCATCTTATAATTAGGGCTGGGACTTTATCGCATTAATTTCGATTAATTAACTACAGAAAGAATTAAAAGTTAAAAGAATTGAAGCATTTAATCGCATGATGATTTTTCTTTATTGTGTAAGAATGTTACCTTTCAAAGGAGACCAGACTCATGCATGTGCTATAAGTATAAAGTATAATAAATCGCAAATTACTTTTTTCTTAGTCTGGTTTGTTCATAAAAAAAATAATAATAAGAGAAATTGAGATCAATCAAGAGTATTTTTCTTCAATGGTCAACTGTTCCGGAATGTACTTGAAAGTACTGCGTTTTACTTTTACCTCGAAAGTGCTTGAGTTTACAAAAGGTCCTTTGCGCTATATATATATATTATTCCTAAAATTGCTGCACTTTGTTAAAAATTGCATTTATCTGTTGGTCTTTGTAGTAGCTAATACAGGATTTTGCTGCTTAAACATATAATGTATAATGTATATTCATTGATTCACTCGTATACCAAAATTCATTTGAATTGAAAAATGTTGCTTTTCGCATCATATAGCTGAAACTGTCTGTCTGGATACAGCGCTGCCGGGGAGGTGTGTTGGTGTGTTGGGGGAAGTGGCCCTATAAACCTCAGTCACTGGGGGAAGAATACAGAACAAAAGTAGATTCACACAACAGCCTGCTGCTGTTTCATAGAGGGGGCATACAATTTCCACCTCACTTCTCTTATTGTGAATTTGGCTACTATTGCGACAACTTTGTCAGAAATAACACAGGCTAACACAGGCTAAAAAAAACTTTCTGAAACTCAACTGTGAAAAATCTGAACTAATTATTGACCCAAATTCCCTGACCCGCCCACCCAGGATTATTCAGTCAACATCGACGGCTCCATTGTCACCCCCTCCACCCACGTCCGCAACCTGGGTATCATTCTCGTCCCCACCCTCTCCTTCCTCCTGCATATCAACCAGATCACTAAAACCGCCTTCTTCCACCTCAGGAACATTGCCCGTCTACGCCCCTCACTATCCTCCTCTGCTGCCGAAACACTGACCCATGCATTCATCACATCCCGACTGGACTATTGCAACAGCATCCTTTAGCAGTGTTTCTCAACTGGTGGGTCGCGACCCAAAAGTGGGTCGCGGGGCCATTTTGAGTGGGTCGCGGAAGTGTGTGTAAAAAAAAAAAAAAAAAAAAATTTTTTTTTTTTTTTTTTTTTTTACTTTTTTTTTTCTCACTACCTATCTTTGTGAAAGTGGCTTCTCAGCTCTGGTCCAGCTGAAGACAAAGCGGAGGAACAGATTGGACATTGAGCATGACCTCAGAGTTGCTTTGTCTACCATCACCCCAGACTTTGAGACTCTTGTCAGGAGCAAACATCATAGTTATCCCATTAGTTCCCTGCATGTTAAGCTAAGAAGTCTGCTAAGAAGGATATATTATTTATTATTATTTTATTTCATTGTGTTTTTAGCCCTTAGTTGCACTTTTGTTGCAACCCCAGTTATCCCATTAGTTCCCCCAAACGTAGGTCTGTTATGTTAAGCTAAGAAATCTGCTAAGAAGCATATTATTTATTATTATTTTATTTCATTTGGTTTTAGCCCTAGTTGCACTTTTGTTGCAACCTCAGTTATCCCATTAGTTCCCCCAAATTTAGGTCTGTTATGTTAAGCTAAGAAATCTGCTAAGAAGCATATATTATTTATTATTCTTTTATTTCATTGGGTTTTTAGCAATAGTTGCACTTTTGTTGCACTTTTTTGTGTTTATTTCATGTTTTGAAAGATTGCGTATTACTGCAATTTTTTTTTACATAAATCATAGTGGTTCAAAATGTTGGGTCGCGACTTAATGACTAAGGAAAATGTTGGGTCCCGAGGCTAGACCAGTTGAGAACCACTGCTTTATGGCACATCCACCAAAATCCTCGACAAACTACAACACGTCCAAAACTCTGCTGCTCGCATGCTCACCTCCACCTGCCACTCCGACCACATCACCCCCATCCTCCACGATCTCCACTGGCTCCCCATCATGTACAGGATTCAGTTCAAAATTCTACTCATCACCTTCAAAGCCCTCAACAACCTGGCCCCCTCCTACCTCTCTGACCTCCTTCTCCACCACACGCCACCTCAGGTCTGCAGATGCTAACCTCCTCCAACCCATCAGGACTAAGCTCCGGACCTGGGGGGCGACAGGGCCTTCGCTGCAGCTGCCCCCACCCTCTGGAACGCCCTGCCCAACCATATCCGTCATGCAGACACCCTCTCATCATTTAAAAAAGCCCTCAAAACCCACCTTTTTACCCTTGCTTTCAACCCATGAACTCCTTCCTCTCTCACCTTTTTATATTATTATTTTTTTTCTCTACTAAAACTGTATTGTATTGTTTGTTTTGTGTCTTTAACACATTGAGTGCCACGCCCCTTCCGGGAAGTGACCCCTTCCTTGCCGTCCATTAACCCCATGTAAACGTAGTTGTAGTTTGTAGAGCTAAACCTATATTTTATAGTATAGCTATGGGTCTAATAACGCTGTTGAGTCTCAGTGACTTGCTTCTGGTCAACGTGCAAAAAACAGATTCTTTTTTCATCCGTACATTTCCGCTTTATACCGTTTTGAATATGAATATAGTTTGGGTGCTTCTGAGTCATTCTAGGGAAAAGACGCGAAAACTGCATTTTTTGTAATTCAATAAACGCTGATTATCGGATCTTCCTGAAATCAACGCTAGATCATAATTATTATCCTTCCTCGTGCACGCATGCAATGTTGTTTAGACCGGCACGGTATAAAATAAATACCATGAGAAAAACGAAGATCTACGTTTCCGGCACTCAACCATCGGGCGACAGAAACATAGTTCTACGTTTTCGGCAACCAAAATGTTAAGTATCTGAGCATTCGGTAAAGCGCTATATAAATCTGATGTATAATAATAATAATAATAATGCAGGACCTGTTGCAGAGGTCTTTATTCGGCATGCAACGGCACTCAATGTTTTTTAGCGGTACACACAGCGGTTAGTTTAGCACACACACCGGAACACACACGCATGCATTGTCTCTTTAGGATCGCCGATGCGATTCGTCTCTGCGATTAACCCATCCCGTCGTCCTTCCCCCCTAAGGGCAGCCGGGAGCAGACAGGCGTCAACGTGAGCCGCGCCAGGGGACCAATCCAAGTGCTCCTGTCCGTCTTCGTCAAGGACGCCACAGCGTTAGCGATCTGTTGTTGTGCATGTTTTTCCATTGGGTTTATCTTATCGGGGGGAAACCCTTGCGAGCACGGGGAGAATATGCAAACTCCACACAGAAAGGCCTGGGAGATACCCCACCTGGGTACCTGGCATCATGGAAACCTGGTCCCCAAGCGGGAATCGAACCCTGGACCTTCTTGCTGTGAGGCGACAGTGTTAACCACTACACCACCGTACACCATGTATTATCAAATCATTATTATTAAAGAACTCAAACAAAATAACTGATGCCACAGTGCTTTTGTGGAATGTGGATAGATTGAAATGACTCCCAATACATATAAAATTAACTGGTCTTTAAAGGTAGAATCTGTAATGTTGTCAAACAGCGACCTCTAGGCAAAAGAGTGCCGCTTGGTATTACACTTTGTTTACTTTTCTTTGGTCTGCGAGTTGGAGTTTAGTAACTTCTTATACTATGGATTTCTCCAGACCTCTCTTGGTAGAGCCTGAGGTGTGGCCAGCAGTAGTGACCCCTCCCCCTGAGGTGTGGCCAGCAGTAGTGACCCCTCCCCCTGAGGTGTGGCCAGCAGTAGTGCCCCCTCCCCCCTGAGGTGTGGCCAGCAGTAGCAGCCCCTCCCCATGAGGTGTGGCCAGCAGTAGCAGCCCCTCCCCCTGGGGTGTGGCCAGCAGTAGTGACCCCTCCCCCTGAGGTGTGGCCAGCAGTAGTAACTCCTCCCCCCTGAGATGTGGCCAGCAGTAGCAGCCCCTCCCCCTGAGGTGTGGCCAGCAGTAGTGACCCTTCCCCCCTGAGGTGTGGCCAGCAGTAGCAGCCCCTCCCCCTGAGGTGTGGCCAGCAGTAGCAGCCCCTCCCCCTGAGGTGTGGCCAGCAGTAGTGACCCCTCCCCCAGAGGTGTGGCCAGCAGTAGCAGCCCCTCCCCCAGAGGTGTGGCCAGCAGTAGTGACCCCCCCCCCTGAGGTGTGGCCAGCAGTAGTGACCCCTCCCCCAGAGGTGTGGCCAGCAGTAGTGACCCCTCCCCCAGAAGTGTGGCCAGCAGTAGTGACCCCTCCCCCTGTACTCACTGGAAATCCAACCTACACATCAGACAAAAACAAAAATAAATGTAAATGAAGCACAATACCAAGAGGGGCTCTTTTGGAGGCCGCTGTTTGACAACATTACAGACACTACCTTTAAACCTCCTACCAGGAAGTGGACCAGGGGCCTGGCCGGCACAGGGTGGAGTCTGGTCTATAAGGGGGCGTGGCCTGACCTGCACAGGGTGGAGTCTGGTCTATAAGGGGGTGGGGCCTGACCTGCACAGGGTGGAGTCTGGTCTATAATGGGGCGGGGCCTGACCGGCACAGGGTGGAGTCTGGTCTATAAGGGGACGGGGCCCGACCTGAACAGGGTGGAGTCTGGTCTATAAGGGGGCGGGGCCTGACTTGAACAGGGTGGAGTCTGGTCTATAAGGGGGCGGGCCCGACCTGAACAAGGTGGAGTCTGGTATATAAGGGGGTGGGGCCTGGTCTGTAAGGGGGCGGGGCCTGACCTGCACAGGGTGGAGTCTGGTCTATAATGGGGCGGGGCCTGACCTGCACAGGGTGGAGTCTGGTCTATAAGGGGGCGGGCCTGACCTGAACAGGGTGGAGCCTGGTCCTGGTGTCCCCGACGCCCTCGATGGTGGTGATGGCCGCCCCGTGGAGCTGGCAGACGGGCAGCAGGCAGGCGTTGGCAGAGTAGTGGCTAGAGCAGTAGATGAAGGAAAACTGAACCATGTCCACACCAACGCAGTTACCGAGGAATAACCACAGGGTTCCTGCAGATTTTAAGTTCAATTTAAGACTTTTTAAGACCTTTTTAAGAATACAATTTTATAAAAAAAAAAAGTATGAAGTAATTCCATACGAATTGTGGACTAGCCGTTACCATACTGCTTACTTAGCAGCCAGGACATTTCCCCCCCAAACACATTTAAACAAACAATAACTTCCTTATCCAATACATGTTAAGACTTACCACAAAATAACAAAAATTAACAAATAACAAATTCTGATTATTGAATTGAAGACCCTGCAGGAACCCTGTAACCCGACAGGTCAAAGGTCAGCATGAGAGCAGGGTCAGGAGGCCTGGTGGGGTCAAGCCACATCCTCTTTAAAGACGGCCCTGAAAGCCCACCTGTTCACAGTAATGAGCATTAGGTTTGGCCTATCACCTGTCAATTATACATTTAAAAGGGGATATTTCCAGGGCGCTCCAGTAGCACACCACATGCTGAGTCACGAAGCGGTTGCCCCGGGTTCGATTCCCCGACCCAGTGGCCATATGCCGCATGTCTTCCCCTCTTCTCCTCCCGTTTCACCCTCTCTCCTCTGTCGGTCCTGCGTGGCCAAAAGGTCCTGCATTGACCAAAAAAGCTGAAAATGCTATAAATAAAATCTTTAAAAAATAAAAGGGGGATATTTCCTACTAATATTAAGTTTAGTCAAACTTTTTCTTAAATCATAAATCTATGTGCATCTACAAGCAGGGGTGTAAAGTACTTGAGTAATTGTACTTCGTTACAATACTTAAGTACTGTTTTTGGGGATTTGTACTCTACTAGAGTATTATTAGGTTTGTATACGTGTACTTTTACTCAATTACATTACAGAGAAAAAAAACATACTTTTTACTCTTTACATTTAAAATGCAGACCTACAAAGTACAAAGTACAAATCTCGCAGGTCCAACTATTTTAATTAGTATATTTGTTTCTCTGGCCGAACTAACGTTAACGTTATTAATCCTGCGGCCGGGCTTTATTTAAAAACAGCCAATCAAATCCCCATCAATGGTAAATTAACCCGCCCATACCCATGCTGATTGGTCCTTGTGCAAGACTAGAAAGTGGGGATCTTTGATTAAACACCTGCTATCAGAAGAATAGACAGTCTTTTACTTTTTAGTACTTAAGTACATTTAAAAGTAGAAACCTTTTTGACTTTTACTCGTGTGTTTTTAGCCAGATGCTTTTACTTGAGTAAGATTTTGAGACGGTACCCATACTTTCACTTAAGTATAATTTCTGGGTACTTTTTACACCCCTGTCTACAAGTGAGCTAGCGACCACTGCTGTTCCTGTCGTCTGCTGTCACACCACCATTCCTCCCAGGTGTCGGGCTCCTCATTCACCTTCATTCATTTTGGGAACCTAGATCTAAATATTGTGCTTCTGTGTAAAATAAAGTGTATTATAGTTGCATCATCACATAATATTACAAATATAAATATTATACACAATAATATATATTATACCCATCAGGGGCGTAGGTGTAGAATCTGGGCCCCATGAAAAAATGTATTTCTAGGAAAAACATTTTTGCCATTTATTTATTGATGAAAACGCATAATATGGTTTTTACCTATACATTCGGATCAGCAGTTCAGCACCTGCACTGTTGGTGGGTGAGCCTAGTAAAGGATGTCGCATTGCGTTCATCTTCAATGAATGGACCAATGCAATAGTCTACCAACCCCCCCCCCCCCCCCCTGTCTCTATATATCTCACACACACACACACACACACACACACACACACACACACACACACACACACACACACACACACACACACACACACACACACACACACACACACTTCAGAAACAAACATAGTATCAATGAGAGCATCAATAATACACCTGAGTGATGTCTATTCCCCCCCCCCCCCCCCCCCAGTGCTGGGCCCTTGGAATCATCCTAACCCCCCCCCCCCCAGCTACGCCCCTGATACCCATACACAAATTAGCCTAACGAGTGAAATATCGTCTGGCTGAGGTTTTGGCGGAGAGAGAGAGAGAGAGAGAGAGAGAGAGAGAGAGAGAGAGAGAGAGAGAGATAGATAGATAGAGAGAGAGAGAGAGAGAGAGAGAGAGAGAGAGAGAGAGAGAGAGAGAGAGAGAGAGAGAGAGAGAGAGAGAGAGAGAGAGAGAGAGAGAGAGAGAGAGAGGATACGTGACGGTCTTGCTGCGCGGCCGGTAACGAGACACCATGACGGTGCAGGCTCCACAGCCACCTCCTCCGCAGCCGTACTTGGTCCCCGGTAACCTCACTGGGAGAGACACAGCGCAGTCAAGGAAATAAAACCATGCATTCGAAGCAGAATCACAGAACAGCTCATCCGTTGTATACAATGAATGTAGAACAAGTGGATCTTTAGGGACAGCAGAACAGGGACATTCAAGAACAAGTCGCTACGGTACGACAGGTGCAAGCGATATGACGGGGCAACTCACATGTACAGTGCACAGAGACAACACGACAGCAACAACAACAACAACAACATAGCTTTCTCCAGAGTCAGACAAGAAGATGGATGCCAATTTCATCTCTCTGTTCGTGCATTCAGTAGAAAGCTGGCCCAGCTTAGCATAAATAAATGGAAGCCGATACGGACCACTAGCCTAGCAAAAACATCACTCCTGGAGTTTTAAGCTAGGCTAGTGGTCCATATCCGCAATAATTTGTGCTAAGCTAGGCTAGTGGTCCGTATCGGCATTAATTTGTGCTAAGCTAGGCTAGTGGTCCGTATCGGCATTAATTAGTGCTAAGCTAGGCTAGTGGTCCGTATCCGCAATAATTTGTGCTAAGCTAGGCTAGTGGTCCGTAGCCGCATTAATTTGTGCTAAGCTAGGCTAGTGGTCTCTATGCGCATTCATTTGTGCCAAGCTACTGTAGGCTATCCGCATTAATTTGCGCTAAGCTAGGCTAGCTTGCAGATGTAACTTTCTATTGACTCCCAAAATGTTGGTGTGTTCCTTAATTAAATACTAGCATAGTAAACAGTCACAAGTCAGTCCGGTTATGAGCAGCATGGTAATTCTGTCTCACTCTTCTACTCGCCCTTCCAGCAAGATAATTAACTCTTGTAATAAAACATTCACGTAAGTCTCAATAATTACTTTGAACAAAACTCTGAAAACACCCGATTTCTGAAAACATCTGATGTCACACAAAGGATACATCTCTCTCTGAGATAGGTCAAAAGCGTGGTTTCTGGGTCCGCATGCGTTTCAGTCACCTGTTTGGAGAGAATTTAAGGCCACAGTGCATGATTCACAGACTGACAGTGGTGGACAAAGTACAGACATCTAGTAACACTTTACTTTAGGAGGGCAGAATAATGACGATAAGATATTCCTTATATTCCTTTATTATATAAGAATTTGTTCTTAATTGCTTGCCTGGGTAAATAAAGTTTAAATAAAAAATGTATCAGGTTTTAATCTGTGGAAGGTAGGCCTTCCATAATAACCTCAGATCCAAGTTTCATTCATTCAAAATATCCCAGCGGGATTCACATATGCAATTCGGTGTTGCACAATGCATTCATTTACTCAAACACGTAGGCTTGTAGAATTGGGGTTGTTGGAATCTTGCAGCACTTTCTGACAGTGGAACAGCTTCTCCGCTCTCCTCCGCTGGCTTCTCTGCCTTTGGCTGGTATTAGTTAACCAACTTTTCATTTTAGATGCTTTTTCTTAAAGTTTTAGCTAGCTAGCAACATGCACATTTGCAATGCTCCGTTATTAACACTTTCAGCGCCAGAGGTCGCTGTGGGCCGTGTGGTAAGAATGGCAGCGCTTTAAAGAATAGGGATACATGGCGGTGTTTGCAGGGCTAAAACTCTATTAAATAGCATAGCTATGGATATAAAACTATTGCCCATTTGACATCGAGTATCTATCGTTCAATTTGTAAAAAAAAAAAAATGCATCCATACATTCCCGTTTTATACCGTGGTGAATATGAGTATAGTTTTAGAGTAATCCTGTCTAATCCCAGGAAACGCTGCTATGCAGTTTAGTGCATTTCACTAGAAACCGTGGCGTTCTTCGCCTGTTTCAACAATCAATCTGAAATCAACGCTATATTATCGGTATTATGTTTCATCATGAATGCATGAAAGGGTGGGGCGGGGCAGGGTTTCCGTTAGAAAAAATTGTTGCCGGCCTCAGTGTCCGGTAGATTTCAATCTACCGGTCAAATGAGAGAAATTCCGGTCAGAGTTTATTGAGCTTAAAAACAATTGATAGGCAAAAGAATGACAACAAAACAAAATAATGACATCATCAAGGCATGTAGATTTATAATATTTTTACTTAAAACTAGGCTAATTTTGCGTATAAAGTCATTATATTCCAAATAAAATAAGTCCCGAGACTCCGTGCTGCTGCCGACTTTAAATCAAATAGGTGTCTGTGGGCAGTCGCCCGACATTAATAAACAGCAGTCTGTTATAATCACATTTTTATGAGCTAACGAATTCCGTTATATTGGACATTTGTATTAATTATATCAAGCGAAGAACTGAGAAATTTGGCAGAGAGAGACGGCAACATTATCGTGGGTTTGCGTGACGACTCTCTCTCTCCACCTCCCAACGACTTATTTGCGAGAGTATGTCGATGCAGAGCAGCAGATTCAGCTGTTTTCTGGCTCTTTTCTGGCTCTATCTGGGGACCGCACAGCAGCGCCCCCCACCCAACATTGAATTGCCAATGGCTGAATTGGAGTACTGCACTGTGCCGCTGCTGCGCCGGCTGCGTGAATATTAAAGGCAACCAACTTGTGTTCAGCTTTTCGTTCAGCGTTTCTCTGATTGGCCACACGGCCACGTGACCGCTCTAGCACACGCCCTTATCCGCTGAGAGACGCGGCAGACGCGGCAGAGAGTGAGCTGGGATCATTTGGTGGTCGAACCAGTTCAGACAGAGGTGTTTATTTATATTAATAAACATATCTACTAGAAACACTGGTGTTCTGTTGTGTGACTGTGCTAAACTCTTCCACCACATGACCGACATTTGACATACAGTACACCTCCTATCTATAACGCTGCCACCACCCACTTCAATGACAGAGCTCTCATATTTGCGAATGCATAAACTATATCTTAAATTATGGCTATGTGTCTAATATGGCTGTCGCGAAGTCATTGATAACATAGCCATAATTTAAGTTTTAGTTTATGCATTCGCAAAATATGAGAGCACTGTCATTGAAGGGCTTCTACAACTACAACGGAGCACGGCCGCTGCTGCGTCAAGCCGGCGGCGGCGCACGGAAGCCGGGGACAAACCACCGCGTCACCCCGATGGCGCTTCAGCAGCCTCCACGGGCGAAATAACATATAACGTTACAGCGTACAGTTCCACACTGATGTACAGTGAGTGTCTAATATGGCTGTCGCGAAGTCATTGATAAGCGACAGCCATATTAGACACATAGCCATAATTTAAGAGATATAGTTTATGCATTCGCAAAATATGAGAGCGCTGTCATTGAAGGGCTTCTACAACGGAGCACGGCCGCTGCTGCGTCACGCCGGCGGCGGCACACGGAAGCCGGGGACAAACCACCGCGTCGCCCCGCTGGCGCTTCAGCAGCCTCCACGGGCGAAATAACATATAACGTTACAGCGTACAGTTCCACACTGATGTACAGTGACACCCAGCAGAGTTTCTAGTTACAGTAGTGACGCGTGAATCGATAGTCCTAACAGTGTTTATTATTAAGAGTCAGATAGTCCGCACAGTGTTTATAGTCCTAACAGTGTTTATTAGTAAGAGTCAGATAGTCCTAACAGTGTTTATTATTAAGAGTCAGATAGTCCTAACAGTGTTTATTATTAAGAGTCCTAACAGTGTTTATTATTAATTAACGTTGTCCTAACAGTGTTTATTATTAAGAGTCAGATAGTCCTAACAGTGTTTATTATTAAGAGTCCTAACAGTGTTTATTATTAATTAACGTCATAAACCAACTACCAGATTTATTTTGCACCAGGGAACTTGAAGGTTCCTGCCGCTTGTGCTCGCGGCAAAAGGGGGCGGGCTAGCGGCGTGGGGTCGTGGCCAATCAGAGAAAAGCTGAACACAAGTTGGTTGCCTTTAATATTCACGAGCGGCGCTCTGCAGCTTCACATGCACTCGCACACCCAGCACTAAGCTCTCGCTGACAACGTCGTTGTCATTATTAGAAGCAACGATGAAATAAATGTAATGATTGTTTCGTTCATCGCATAGGCTATTTAATTTTAGCCTATTTTAATACAATTCAAATAATCAAATTGTGCTTAGACTCAGGGAATTATTTTCACCGGACATTAAGACCGGAGAGATTAAATATGTCGGACTTCAACAGATTTTGCCGGTCAAATACCGGTAATTACCGGCTAACGGAAACGCTGGGCGGGGGGGGTAGTTTTTCTATGCTTCGATCGTCACCAACAGAATACGTTACACACACACATTACACACATATGTTCGGATCGCATGTAAGGGATTCTTCGTTCAACGCAAGATTGATACCATATAGCCCTTACCTTGATTAGGATGAGCTCCAAAAAGAATATTCCAATTATCTGATCGCCATTCCAAGTATTGATGTTGATCGTGTTGCCAACATAATCCACCAAAGAACATGAACCGGGAGTGCTTGATTATCCTCAATCCATGTGTTATAAACGCTACTCCTGCCCGACTAGGAAAAGCCAGACCGGACTTTTTAGATCGACACACAGGCCAAGCCAGAGGGTTTCAAAAGATGTGCAATACCGGCCGCAAGGCGGCAGGCGGACGCTTGCAATCTCAGACTCATTCCCAATGATAACAGGCTCCCTCGATGGATTATGAATGGGAATATCGAATAAAAGAAATAACGATAGAAAACCAGAGAAATCTCGGGCCTGGCGAGTTAACCCGGGATATCTCGGGTCTGGCCCCAAATGTGTTAAAATAACCACAGTGTGTGTCGTGTGCGCTGTAGCTATGACGTGCATTATTTAGGACAAAGTAAATCCATAGGCTGAATATGATTTATTATCAGCATTTTAAGTCTATTGTTTTACATTTCAAAAGCATTTCTTTTACCAGTTTAATGTATTTTAATTGTTTTTAATTATAGTGTATATATTTCACATATTCTATGAAATCAATACATTCTGGAAATCATCTTGCGACCCCCCTGTGGCTGCGTGCGACCCCTCTAGAAAAACTAAGCACAAAAACATTATTCAGAATGGCCAAAAGGAGCAGCCATCTTCTTTGAATTCAAGCACTACAAGCCCAAGAAAAGGTTTACCAGCACAAAATGTTTTGCCTTCATGGAACTGGATGAGATCAAACAGGGTCCCATTGTAATAGAGCTGTATAAGAAGCCCACCGACTTCAAAAGGAAGAAACTCCAGCTCCTAACTAAGAAACCACTTTATCTCCATCTCCACCAGACTTTGCACAAGGACTACTAAGTTAGCTCTGTGGACTCTTAAAGGGTAATTTCAGAGATTTGGACCCCTACCCCTCGCCCCATTGTCTTTAACGGTGCTTGAGAAAGGACAACATCGTTGGTAAGTAGGAAATATGGCTAGGGGTCCTAAATTCCCGAACATAACCCTTTAAAGCATCACTCTTTAAAAGCTGCCTCCAAACCGAATCATCTTCGGACAAAACGTGGCGTTCCACTCTCAACACAGTCAGCGGTATTTAACTAACAGCCCCCCATTCCACGGATTGGAAGTAGAAACGAGAAACGGCGAGCCAAATGTTGGCCACGTCAGGTCAGATCAGCACACTATTTTTGCAGTCTAGTAGGCTCTGATTTGTTATTATGTTTTCATGCTTGCACCACTGGTACGCCACCTCCAGACAGTCTTCCTTAACCTTCTACTTTGGGAGACAAGAGAGTAAGCAACATGAGATGCGCTTGCTTCGGGGGTATGCATGTCGTTTTGGGGCGAGTCCAAAAAGTCTTGACTATGGAGTGTGAACTGTGCCCTTAACGACTTCAAGTCAACTTGGAAACACATCTACGGTGGCTAGGTGCACCATAATTGCACAATTACAGCACATGATTACGCAATACAAATGTCACTGGGCCGCCACACATACATCTTTGATGAACATTGTTACTCAGCTGATAGAGTTGTGCCCTTCCTGATGGCTTGTCGTACAGAACTTGTAAGTCGCTTTGGATAAAAGCGTCAGCTAAATGACTAAATGTAAATGTAAATGTAAATGGTATAATGGGATCTCTGAGGAAGGGAGCTGGCATTTATTTCCGAGGGAGTGGCAAGCTTATCCAGCTAACTTAAGTAATCCTGCACCGGAGCAGGTTCAAATGTATGGATCTGTTGCCATAGTGATTTAGCCAAACTTGCTTCGTGGAACCAAAAAGCCTGACTTACTGTATGTCAAGTTATCCTGAAAATGATCCGGCTAACTCAGTTAGCCACGTACGAGGAACAGGGCCCAGGTCATGATTTTCTGGAAAGAGACATTGCTGTTGAGTCTTTTCAAATGTATTCTTTGCATCGAGTCCCACAAACCGTGACGGCAGCCATATTTACGATAGATATCTCCAAAACCAGGCCAATCACACCCAAACTATCTGGATGGGTGGAGAGCACGTCGGGTGAATTTTGGTGAACTGCCCCTTTAAGAAAAAATGTTTCACTAAAGTTCACTTGTATGCGTGTGTGTGTCCGTCTCTTCGAAACATGTGCATTTTTTAAGGAGAAAATCCACCCTAAAATACAATTCACTTTTATAATAGTGTACAGTTCTGTTTTGAATTGTGACTATGATCCAAGTTCCTAGTAATGATTAAGAGTTGAGTATTGAGAACCGCTGAGGTTACTGAGTGGCACCAGGTCCAACACGGTCGGTGCTCACTGGACTGTGTGGCGCCAAAATGAGCCAGTGAAATTGTGAGCATCACGAATATGCCTAATCGATTGGCTAGCAGAGCGATCGTTTTTGCAAGCAGTTCCCATGAACTAAACAACTCAAATGCACTTGTACCATTGTGGGTTTTGGCAGCAGAATCCGAAACATTTAAACGATGCGATATGCTGTCATAAAGAGATACTGTAGATAGTGGAACAATACATTATGTCATAAAGAGATACTGTAGATAGTGGAACAATACATTATGATGTCATAAAGAGATACTGTAGATAGTGGAACAATACATTATGTCATAAAGAGATACTGTAGATAGTGGAACAATACATTATGTCATAAAGAGATACTGTAGATAGTGGAACAATACATTATGTCATAAAAAGATACTGTAGATAGTGGAACAATACATTATGATGTCATGAAGAGATACTGTAGATAGTGGAACAATACATTATGTCATAAAGAGTTACTGTAGATAGTGGAACAATACATTATGATGACATAAAGAGATACTGTAGATAGTGGAACAATACATTATGATGTCATAAAGAGATACTGTAGATAGTGGAACAATACATTATGATGTCATAAAGAGATACTGTAGATAGTGGAACAATACATTATGTCATAAAGAGATACTGTAGATAGTGGAACAATACATTATGATGTCATAAAGAGATATATCCAGACAGAGAATACTAATGGACAATACATTATGATGTCATAAAGAGATAGATCCAGACAGCGAATACTAATGGTACAATACATTATGATGTCATAAAGAAATAGATCCAGACAGCGAATACTAATGGGAAATACATTATGATGTCATAAAGTGATAGATCCAGACAGCGAATACTAATGGACAATACATTATTATGTCATAAAGAGATAGATCCAGACAGCGAATACTAATGGTACAATACATTATGATGTCATAAAGAGATAGATCCAGACAGCGAATACTAATGGGACAATACATTATGATGTCATAAAGAGATAGATCCAGACAGCGAATACTAATGAGCAATACATTATGATGTCATAAAGAGATAGATCCAGACAGTGAATACTAATGGAACAATACATTATGATGTCATAAAGAGATAGATCCAGACAGCGAATACTAATGGAACAATACATTATGATGTCATAAAGAGATAGATCCAGACAGCGAATACTAATGGAACAATACATTATGATGTCATAAAGAGATAGATCCAGACAGCGAATACTAATGGCCAATACATTATGATATCATAAAGTGATAGATCCAGACAGCTTCTCCAGGCTTATGGAATTGTCAATCAGCCGTCAGAAAAGCAGACTTCATTACTGCCTACGCCCTCCAGCTCCTGGCTCTCACTGAGACCTGGATAACACCAAAGAACTCAACAACACCTGCAGCCTTATCTACCAACTATAACTTCACTCACACACCACAACCTTCAGGACGAGGTGGAGGCACTGGTCTTCTGACCTCTCCCTCATGGTCTACAAATGTAATATCACTTCCAGTTCAGTCACTCTCCTCTCTCGAATATCATGCAGTATCTGTCTCTAATCCATTCAATCTCACCCATTGTTCCTCTCTATCGCCCTCCAGGTCCCCTCGATCACCTCCCAGACGAGCTGGACATGCTGCTAAGCTCTTTTCCAGAAGATGGCACTCCCCTCCTTCTAATGGGCGACTTCATTCGGGCGACTCGTCTCAGTCGGACACAGTGGTCTCTCTCCTACAATCCTTTGACCCGACTCCCACTGTCATACCTCCCACTCACAAAGCAGGCAGCTCCTTGGATCTCATATTCTCCTGTGACTCCAGCATATACTTACCACCACGGTAACTCCCCTCCAGGCTCTGCGCTGGCATGGCTGTCCTCCAACCTCGACGACCGCTCTTACCAAGTATCATAGAGAGGGACCCTGTCGGGCCCCCGGGGTACATCTTCTGGCCGCCTCAGACCCACTCCTGTCCGAGCTCCGGGAGGGTCATCAAAGAGAAGCCGCCTATTCTCTGTCCTTGCTCCACAATGGTGGAACAAACTGCCCACCACAGTTAGGACAGCCGGAACCCGACTAATCTTTCGCCATCGACTAAAGACACACTTCTTCAGGGGCGACAGTGCTTTGGATGTAGAGCAGTCGTCTGGTAATCCGGAGGTTCCCGGGTTCAATTCCCACTCCTCCCGGGCAGCGAGTCGAAGTGTCCTTGAGCAAGACACTTAACCTCT
The DNA here is from genome assembly GCF_963971535.1 of Notolepis coatsorum. NCBI lineage: Eukaryota > Metazoa > Chordata > Actinopteri > Aulopiformes > Paralepididae > Notolepis > Notolepis coatsorum. The sequence continues at coordinate 68,999,320 of NC_140165.1, forward strand.
AACTGCTCCCGATGAGCAGGTTGGCACCTTGCATGGTCGCCTCTGCCGTCTGTGTGTGAATGTGTGAGTGAATGGGTCAAATGTGAGGAACAAATTATAAAGCGTTTTGGATGCAGCTATGGCGAGCTGCTAGGGCTGGACCTCTGGACTTGAACTGTGCTGCACTGTATCCATGTCCCCCACCACTGCACTTTACTTTACTGTCTTATTGTTGTCTCACCGTTCTGTCCTGTTTTGCACTTATTTATTTATCATTATTCCTATTTGTGAAAATCAATCATGCACTGAAATGTCAAATCACGTTTCATTTGTACCTGTACAATATGGTGAATAAAGAAATCTGAATCTGAATCTGAATCTGATAAAAGCGCTATATAAATGCATCATTTACCATTCTTCAATCAATATCTGAAATTAAGAAAATAAAATCACTAACCTTCTCACTGTCTTCTACTATCATGCACTCCTCCTAATATACAAATATGTCTCTACTACTATGCACTCAACACTGCAGCTCGAAAAGTTTCAACACTTTGAACATTGTTACTCAGTTGAAACTTGAAAGAGTTGGACCTTTCCTGCTGACTTGTTGTAAAGAACTTGTAAGTCGTTTTGGATAAAAGAGTCAGCTAAATGACAAAATGTAAATGTAAAATATTCATAGACAGTGAGTAGTAGAACAACTCCTAGGACACTATGACATAGTAACCATGGTGATTTAACTCATTGGACACAAACAGTAACCACCTAGGATACACTATGACAGTAAGCATTGTGATTTAACTCCTAGGACACTATGACAGTAACCATGGTGATTTAACTCATTGGACACAAACAGTAACCACCTAGGATACACTATGACAGTAAGCATTGTGATTTAACTCTTAGGACACTATGACAGTAACCATGGTGATTTAACTCTTAGGACACTATGACAGCACATGGTGATTTAACTCTTAGGACACTATGACAGTAAGCATTGTGATTTAACACCTAGGACACTATGACAGTAACCATGGTGATTTAACTCTTAGGACACTATGACAGTAACCATGGTGATTTAACTCTTAGGACACTATGACAGTAAGCATTGTGATTTAACTCCTAGGACACTATGACAGTAACCATGGTGATTTAACTCTTAGGACACTATGACAGTAACCATGGTGATTTAACTCTTAGGACACTATGACAGTAACCATGGTGATTTAACTCTTAGGACACTATGACAGTAAGCATTGTGATTTAACTCCTAGGACACTATGACAGTAACCATGGTGATTTAACTCCTAGGACACTATGACAGTAACATGGTGATTTAACTCCTAGGACACTATGACAGTAACATGGTGATTTAACTCCTAGGACACTATGACAGCACATGGAGATTTAACTCCTAGGACACTATGACAGTAACCATGGTGATTTAACTCCTAGGACACTATGACAGCACATGGAGATTTAACACCTAGGACACTATGACAGTAACCATGGTGATTTAACTCCTAGGACACTATGACAGTAACCATGGTGATTTAACTCCTAGGACACTATGACAGCACATGGTGATTTAACTCCTAGGACACTATGACAGTAACCATGGTGATTTAACTCCTAGGACACTATGACAGTAACCATGGTGATTTAACTCCTAGGACACTATGGCAGCACATGGTGATGTCATGGCGGTATGGGTTTTTCTTCTGATAAAGAGCTGTGAGCTTACATTCAAGAAAATTGGGATGCAATATCTCAAACAAAAATGTTATGAGCCCACAACGTCAGTTCCTAATTCATTGTCAAAGTGTCAACGAACAAAATTCTCAAAGAAATGTCACTTGATGACATCATAAATTCAAGAGATGCTCAGGTCTCCAGTTTAGGGAGACAGTCTTTGATTGTAGATATTATTGACTGTAGATATTATTGACTGAACTGTCCTAGATCATTGGAAATAGCACAATGTAATTTCTGTTTTCGGGTGGATCTGACCTTTAACTGACTTGGCTCAAACAGGCAGCCAAGAACACGCATTAGCGCAAATCTTTTTTCTCTCTAAATCGGTCAAAGAACTGCTGTGCAGACCAGGGTTAATGTTTCAGCCATTAGTGCTATTATAGTAAGGACCGAGACATCACCTGAAAAGATTTCCAGTCTGGGTGAGATACTCCTGAGAGAGTGACGTTGATGCAAATGTAACCTGCTACTGATCTACCGATCAACAAAAGGGGAACCCCCCCCCCCCCCCCTATTAGGCTTAGCAGGGCTATTCTGCTACACAAGGTCTACTCAACCCAATGAACCCTCCATATCTCACACACCTCCTCCCCCCCTACCAACCCTCTCAGTAGGATTGGGTACCGAACTCAGTACTGCTTTTAAGGGCTACCGACCGAATTACATCGCTACTACAGAGTACCGATTCACGCTAGATCAATCGGTACCAAATGTTGGTACCTTTACATTTACACTGTATATTAATAATAAACTGTTTGTATAGCACCTTTCATACAGAAACTGCAGCTCAAAGTGCTTCACAACAGAAGAAAGATGCATAAAATGAGCACATAAAGTGCAGACATATAAAATCACAGCTTTCCACATTAGGATCTAACATCCAACAGGCCACCTTGTTTATGGTTTGATTCAGTTTTAAATAGACAATAATAAAAAGAGTAAGATAAAATAGACAGAGTAAAATCGTGCAATAGTGCAGTGCAATAAAATTGTAGAATAGAATAGATAAAAAAAATTATTTACAGTGAAATAAAATTGTTCTGGATTACTGTTCAACAGTTCAAAGTCATCTTTACCTTCTCTGTTTGGTATCCATAGTTTAAAACTTGACGTCCCCCCTGTTTGATACCCACTTTGACCCTTCGAACCTCCCACTCAGGGCAAACCTCCCTCTCAGGGCGCAGTTCCCTCTCTCAGGGTGCAGTTCTAGGCCTGGGTCCTACAGTTTTAAAGCCCGACAGTCTTTCTCGTTTGATACCCACACAGTTTAATACTTGACAGTTTTGAACCTATAATAAAAAGTAATAGACAGAGTAAAATAATACAGTGCAATAAAATAGTAGAATAGAATAGATAGTAAAATTATGCAACAGTGCAGTGCAATACAATAGAGTGGACAGAGTAAAATAGTGCTACAGTACAATCAACAGCAGAGTATTAGAAGGCTATGGTGAAGAGGTAAGTTTTTAGCTTATTTTTTTAAATATTAAGAGATCTAGCTTCCCTAATGTCCATGTCCAGGTAGTGTGTTCCATAACTTTTGTGCATAGTTTGCAAAGGCTGCATCCCCGATTTTCCTTAGACTGTGGCTTGGAACCTTCAATAGACCAGTAGTAGATGATCGCAATGTTCTAGGAGGAGTGTAATAATATTAGACAAGAGGGAGCCTTTTCCACAAATGTGACTCAGCACAGACCTGAGGTCTTTTTAAGGGAAATGTTCTTTTTTCCATGATATGAAAGTACAGATTCATACCTTAAAAATAAGCCATCACTTGTACAAATCGGGTGGATACCTTTCAATCTATGTCTTATTAACCAAGATGATACCACAATCGCTCGTTTTGAGCCACAGGCCTAAAAAGAAGTGGAGCCCTTTCTCTGAACTCTATTTTAGGGTGGCTTTTGTCCCTAAAGGCTAACAATGGACAGGCAAATATGTGTCTTTAACCCTTTCACTGCCGCGTTACCAAACGGTTAACCCTTTCACCGCGACAATACACAGAAGGTTAACCCTTTCACTGCCACGCGACAGCCGGTTAACCCTTTCATTGCCACACGACAGAAGGTTAACCCGTCGGTTGTGTCATAGTAAAGGGTTAACCTTCTGTCGTGTCGGCGGTCAGGTGGCGTAGCGGAGATTGCGTTCGTCACCAACGCCGGAGATGTTGGATTCGCGTGTTCGAATCCAGCTCCCGGCGTTGTCACCAGCTTGGCTGGCCGTTCACACTAATACAATTGGCAGTATTAGGGGGTGGGAAAGCTGGCGGGTGGGTCCTGGGCGTTGTGGACAGCGACCCCTACAGTTCGGTCGGGGCGCCTGCTCAGCGAGGGTAGGATCTGGAGAGAGGTAGTGCGGCCTCCCACACGTTACACTCTCCCAGTGAGAATCTGCGCGGCCAGGCTGGCTGCCGGCTGGCTGCACATGCGTCGGAGGAAAGCATGTGACACTTGTGACAGTCTCCGGTCTCTCGGACCAACAGTAGGGGAAAGTGCGCAACAACCAGGAAGGGTGGGATGGGAGAAAAATCGGAAAAAGAAGAAGGAGGGGGAAAAAGATAATAAAAAAATAAAAAATAAAAATTCTGTCGTGTGGCAGTGAAAGGGTTAATTGTATATTTGCCAGAGGTGTGGACTCAAGTCACATGACTCAGACTCGAGTGACAAATTTGATGACTTTTTTTTTTTTTTTATCTACTTTTTCTCCCCATTTTCTATTTTTCTCCCATCCCAATTTCGTATTGTCCAATTCTACCCTCCCCTGTCTCGAACGTTGTTAGACCATGCCTCCCACTGGTTGGCTGCAATGTGGACCAAGCCTTGCATCACGTGTCCCCTCCGGTACACGAGGAGGCAGCTGTCGCATCTTTTCACCTGTACAGCGCGATCTCTCAGCGGCGAGGGAGGCTCACGCTGCCCCCGTTGCTTCCTGATTCTGCTGTACAGGCGCACCAACCGACCTGTAGGAGTCGCTGTCCACAACATCCGATCCCCACCCACCGGCTTTCCCACCCCCTAATATTGCCAATTGTATTAGTATGAACGACCAGCCAAGCTGGAAGCAACGCCGAGAGCTGGGCTCGAACCCAGCATCTCCTGCGTTAGTGGCGAGCGCCTTGCCCACTGCGCCCCCAAATTTGATGACTTCAAACTTTAATTTTTTTTAATAATACATCCACAAAACTTTTAGAAAGGTGCGGAATAAAAGTATTGCCTTTCCCACCAAAAAAATATTGATTAATGAATTTATCATTTAAAAAATGTTGGCGGGTCCAAAAGGAATATCGTCGTGTACATGTTGCAAGCATGTATCCCCTCCCTACATGTAATGCATCCGATTGGATAAATCACATCTCATGCCTTCTCATATCACTGCTATGCCAATGATATTCAACTCTTCCTCTCCTTTCCTCCCTCAGATATCCATGTCTCTGAGCGGAACTCTGCCTCCCTATCCAACATCTCCGCCTGGATGACGACCGACCACCATGTGGGTGCTCTAGTGTGACATCTAGTGGCTGAATGTTATCTATAGCACCTTTAACACCTTTGACTTGTGACTTCACTCGGACTTGAGCCCAATACCTTGAAAGACTTGATACTCTCCCCCAAGCCCAAAATGTTGAAAAGGTATGCCATAAAAGTGTAAACTGAATCAATTTGATTTCCCTGATTACAGTTCCACTTTGGACCAATCCGTCAGCCGCCAATCAAGTTGCGCAGTTCAGAATAATCTAAATTTAATACACTACTAACTATTACTCTTTAAAATGTTGAAATGGCATTACATGTGTTGTCTGCTTGGGACACTGACTTGGTCCCACCTCTGGTATTTGCTGTATTTACAGCAGTAATGTTTTTAAACTTTTGAGTTAACCCCTTAACCTCTTAAGCCCGGAGCCCTATTTTCTGAAAATCCGCCTAAAAATACATACCTAAGTAAATGGAAGATGGCTCCACTTCTACAAGGCCAATTTGCATGTTCTTGGTATCTACAGTAGGGAGTGGGACATCTATGGACCTCAGGGAATGTATTCCCAGTGTCAGACTGACATATTGCGTCTGTTACTGTTTATGTTTGAGTAATGGTGTTATGTTTGAAAATGTTTGGAGCACACAAAGAAATGTAGGAGCACACAGAGAAAATGTTCAAGGAACAGAGTTTAACAAACTATTTATTACATGCATATTATACTGTGCGTGCGTGTGTGTGCATTTTATAACGTGATAACTTATTGTTTTAACATAAAACGTGTTACGTTATAACGTGATACCAACTTATCACGTTATAACGAAAGTGGCCCAAATATAAAATATATGATTCCATGTGATTTGTGCTTCACACTGTAGCGGCCGCTTGTCATTCCCTAATAAATTGACCCTGGGCCACGATGCATCTCACTCCACCTGACCTAACCCAACCCCCTCCAATGTACAGTAAATGACCAAGTATGATTTTGTCAATATTCCAATGTACAGTTTTGCTTGTTCAGTGTCTTCACTAGAAAAAATCCTCCCAGCAAGTGCATAACATTACTCTAATTACAGTGCCTATAAGAAGTGGTGTGCACTGTGCCCCTAATATTCAAAATAAATACAATACCATTATCATTACCACCATATCAGTACAATACAACTTCCAATATGTCGGTTTTGGCCACTTTCACTTTGGGCAAGTCTATCTATCAGTGAGCTGGATGCAATCCTACCTCTGGTCTCCATCCCCTTAAGTTCTTAACAATTGTATGTATTGAGCTGTACTGTACTGTACCCATTCTGCAATCTGTTAATAAAGTTTTCAATCAATCAATCAATCAATCAATCAATCAATCAATCAGTCTGAACGTAGCAAAACTCACTCACCTTTTTCCCATTGACGAAGAAGCACAAGCAGTCGGTCTCTTTCTCTGCTTCCATGTCGACAACCTCACAGCTGATGCACTCCGAGTCCACACACTTCTGTTGATGGTGCTGAACCTACAAACTGAATCCCAGTCGCGACGCCTCTCCTACTTGGCACAGGTCGGTAAGTTGTTGCGTGCAGCGAACCAAGGTTCATGTGAGGTGTTATTAACAAAGCTACTAGATACGAGAAGATAGCGCATCCAAAGCAACGGTTTTTAGTGGGGTGTTCTAGGTGGGCGGGGCAGTAAGCCAGCCAATGCCGCACCTTGTGTAGCTCACGTGATGAAGTGCCAGGAAATTACTCGGAGTTGCGCCATCTCCTTTCAGAAACTATCTCTGGTTTTTGATTGATTGATTGAAAAGTTTATTAACAGATTGCAGAATGGGTACAGTACAGTACAGCTCAATACATACAATTGTTAAGGGGATGCAGACCTGAGAAAGACTTTCGTCTTGTTTCCATCAGGGTCCCCCATTTTCAATTCATTATGACACACACGACATACAGATAGACAGTACTGCTACATCTATACATTTATGACATACCAGATTTGCAAATACAGTACTGTTTGTGATACTAAAAAAATCCAGAAAAAGAGTGTATATACATTTGACATAGAAACTGTGCATTGGAGGAGGTTGGGTAGGGGGGGTGGGGTTGGGTGGGGCTGTACATTGGAGTCAAGTCAAGTCAAGTCAAGAGTTTTAATTGTCACGGCATACAGGTATACAATGAAATGCGGGTGGTCTTGCCCGCAACGATGTGCAATACAGTGGTACATATAATAGAATCAAAAGAAGAAACAACATTGTGGAGGTGGGGGGGGGGGGGGGGGGGTTGGGTAGGGGGGGGGGCACTGTACATTGGAATACTGACAAAGCCATGCTTGGTCTTTATTGTACAACTGGGTTAGGACATTTGTAGGGGCCAGTTTCGAATTGCAGTCTCCCGTAGGTGTTCTTTGAGGGTGTTTTTGAAGATGGGTAGTGATTCACATTCCTTTACAGCTGTGGGTAGGGCGTTCCACATTGATGTGGCATAATTGCGAAACGTGTTTAGTCCCTTGTTTGAGCCAAATCTGGGTTTAACATGATTTGTGGAGCTCCCTCTGGTGTTGTGATCGTGGTATTCACTGACCTTTGGGAAGTATTTTGACATGTACATGGGTACCTTGGTCGTGTAGTGTATCTTGTAGACCAGGCCATTGCAAGTTGCTGGTCTGGTGAAAGTATTATTACATCCATGAAATTAACATTACAATGAGTTTTTAATGAGTGAAAGTGGGGTACTTGTAATCAGAAGGTTCCTGGTTAGATTCCGGCTCCTGTCGAAGTGTCCTTGAGCAAGACACTTAACCCACGAACTGCTCCCAATGAGCAGGTTGGCACCTTGCATGCCGCCAGTGAAGCATAAATTGTAAAGCGCTTTGGATAAAAGCACTATATAAATGCAGTCCATTTTCCATTTACCATAGCTTTAGTATTTTATTTATTTTATTTAATATTAAATCTTTAGCTTTGATTTGTCCCTGTACACCGTTTTTATTTTATTTTTTATTATAGATGCACGAATGCCTAGAGAGTGAATGTACAGAATATGTTTTAAACTGTTTTTATATTAGCTTTAATATCCTTCTATTTTTCTGTTTCTTTTCTGGCTCAAACATCTACTACAACTGAAAACTATAAACCCTGCTAATGTTGGCATATTTACAGTTTTAATTTGTATTCATTTATAAATGTATAAACTGTTGATTGATATGCACTGTCCCTGATAAAATAAACTGAGTAAACTAAACTAAACTAAACTAGGGTGTTCTGCCAAGGAAAAGTTTAATTTAATAATTCCCTCTAGTATTGCTGAGGACTCAGGAGCATTCTCAAAGTGCGGCCAATGGCGGTTTCTGGTTCTGGTGACCCACGGTGAGTTGTTAAGAAGATGTAAATGCATATTTGGTCCGGTTCCAATACCGTTTTAAACCAACCTACAACATCACACAGTATTTTACTTTTAAGAAGGTAAAACTGTGCCCTCTGGGCTAAGCTATCAAGTTAGGAATGACAGCTTGTTGAGTCATACACAGCTACTCACAACAAAGGCCCGCGACATCTTCCATATTGATTGATTGATTGATTGAAAATGTTATTAACAGATTGCAGAAGGGTACAGTACAGTACAGCTCAATACACACAATTGTTAAGGGGATGCAGACAGAAAGACTTTCGTCTTGTTTACATCAGGGTCCCCCATTTTCAATTCATAGTGACATTTATGACATACAAAACATACAGTACAGATATACAGATGTATATCATGACATTTACGACATACATGACATACAGATATACAGTACTGTTACATTTATGACGTACAAGATATACAAATATACAGTAGGCCTACTGTTTACCAGAGATCCTAACAGAAACTATATACTGTACATTTGAGGGGGAGGAAACTGTACATTAGGAGGGGGCTGGGTGGGTGGGGGGCAGGGTTTGGACATTTACGGGGGCCATATAAGATATTACAAGATATTATAAAGATAGGGGCTATAATGGGGTGAGTTTGTAGTTCAGAAGTTAATTTAATAAACAAAGCATCAAGTGGAGTAAGTGGGGGAAATAAACTGGACTCAGTATGATACCAGGGGCCCTCTCAGGTGGTAATGATAAACTGGACTCAATATGATACCAGGGGCCCTCTCAGGTGGTAATAATAAACTGGACTCAATATGATACCAGGGGGGCCCTCTCAGGTGGTAATAATAAACTGGACTCAATATGATACCAGGGGCCCTCTCAGGTGGTAATAATAAACTGGACTCAATATGATACCAGGGGCCCTCTCAGGTGGTAATAATAAACTGGACTCAATATGATACCAGGGGCCCTCTCAGGTGGTAATAATAAACTGGACTCAATATGATACCAGGGGCCCTCTCAGGTGGTAATAATAAACTGGACTCAATATGATACCAGGGGGCCCTCTCAGGTGGTAATAATAAACTGGACTCAATATGATACCAGGGGCCCTCTCAGGTGGTAATAATAAACTGGACTCAATATGATACCAGGGGCCCTCTCAGGTGGTAATAATAAACTGGACTCAATATGATACCAGGGGGCCCTCTCAGGTGGTAATAAACTGGACTCAATATGATACCAGGGGCCCTCTCAGGTGGTAATAATAAACTGGACTCAATATGATACCAGGGGGGCCCTCTCAGGTGGTAATAATAAACTGGACTCAATATGATACCAGGGGGCCCTCTCAGGTGGTAATAATAAACTGGACTCAATATGATACCAGGGGCCCTCTCAGGTGGTAATAATAAACTGTACTCAATATGATACCAGGGGCCCTCTCAGGTGGTAATAATAAACTGGACTCAATATGATACCAGGGGCCCTCTCAGGTGGTAATAATAAACTGGACTCAATATGATACCAGGGGGCCCTCTCAGGTGGTAATAAACTGGGCTCAATATGATACCAGGGGGCCTCTCAGGTGGTAATAATAAACTGGACTCAATATGATACCAGGGGGCCTCTCAGGTGGTAATAAACTGGACTCAATATGATACCAGGGGCCCTCTCAGGTGGTAATAAACTGGACTCAGTATGATACCAGGGGCCCTCTCAGGTGGTAATAAACTGGACTCAATATGATACCAGGGGGCCTCTCAGGTGGTAATAAACTGGACTCAATATGATACCAGGGGGCCCTCTCAGGTGGTAATAATAAACTGGACTCAATATGATACCAGGGGCCCTCTCAGGTGGTAATAAACGGGACTCAATATGATACCAGGGGGCCTCTCAGGTGGTAATCAACTGGATTCAATATGATACCTGGGGGCCTCTCAGGTGGTAATAAACTGGACTCAATATGATACCAGGGGCCCTCTCAGGTGGTAATAATAAACTGGACTCAATATGATACCAGGGGGGCCCTCTCAGGTGGTAATAAACTGGACTCAATATGATACCAGGGGCCCTCTCAGGTGGTAATAAACTGGACTCAATATGATACCAGGGGCCCTCTCCGGTGGTAATAAACTGGACTCAATATGATACCAGGGGGGCCCTCTCAGGTGGTAATAAACTGGACTCAATATGATACCAGGGGCCCTCTCAGGTGGTAATAAACTGGACTCAATATGATACCAGGGGCCCTCTCAGGTGGTAATAAACGGGACTCAATATGATACCAGGGGGCCTCTCAGGTGGTAATAAACTGGACTCAATATGATACCAGGGGCCCTCTCAGGTGGTAATAAACTGGACTCAATATGATACCAGGGGGCCTCTCAGGTGGTAATAAACTGGACTCAATATGATACCAGGGGCCCTCTCAGGTGGTAATAATGAACTGGACTCAATATGATACCAGGGGGGCCCTCTCAGGTGGTAATAAACTGGACTCAATATGATACCAGGGGGGCCCTCTCAGGTGGTAATAAACTGGACTCAATATGATACCAGGGGGCCTCTCAGGTGGTAATAAACTGGATTCAATATGATACCAGGGGCCCTCTCAGGTGGTAATAATAAACTGGACTCAATATGATACCAGGGGCCCTCTCAGGTGGTAATAAACTGGACTCAATATGATACCAGGGGGCCTCTCAGGTGGTAATAATGTCCATTGAGCTATATACCTATAAGACAGAATGCATGAATGATACAGTATCAACAGGGAGACCCACACCACCCTTATCAACTGGGAGCTTCTCTACCCCTATCCTTGGGCGTTTGCCATTCCACAAAATATTCGTACAGATATTGTCATATGGCTTACAACAGTTACTTAAGATATGTTCCCAGTACCTACGGTATAGAATGTGACATCCAATACAAGGCCAAGAAGAGTAACATAATTCCTTCCTTCTAATACTCTAGCACTATTTTACTCTGTCCATTCTATTGCATATTTTTACTATATATTCTATTCTACTATTTTATTGCACTGTATTATTTTAACTGTCTATTAACTATAAACTGTGTGGGTATCAAACAAGAGGCTTTAAAACTGTAGGACCCGGGCCTAGAACTGCACCCTGAGAGAGGGAACTGCGCCCTGAGAGCGAGGTTTGCCCTGAGAGGGAGGTTTGCCCTGAGTGGGAGGTTCGAAGGGTCAAAGTGGGTATCAAACAGGAGGGAAGACTGTCAAGTGTTAAACTGTGGATACCAAACAGAGAAGGTAAAGACGACTTTGAACTGTTGAACTATTTTATTGCACTGTAAAAAAAAATATATTTGATCTATTCTATTCTACTATTTTATTGCACTGCACTATTTTACTCTGTCTATTTTATCTTACTCTTTTTATCACTGTCTATTTAAAACTTAATCAAATCATAAAACAAGGTGGCCTGTTGGGATGTTAGATCCTAATGTGAAAAACTGTGATTTTATATGTCTGCACTTTATGTGCTCATTTTATGCCTGTCTTTTTTCTGTTGTGAAGCACTTTAAGCTGCAGTTTCTGTATAGAAGGTGCTATACAAATAAAGTTTATTATTATTATTATTATTATTATTATTATTATTATTATTATTATTATTATTATTATTATTATTATTATTATTATTATTATTATTATTATTATTATTATTATTATTATTATTATTATTATTATTATTATTATAATAAAATTATTATTATTATTATTATTATTATTATTATTATTATTATTATTATTATTATTATTATTATTATTATTATTATTATTATTATTATTATTATTATTATTATTATTATTATTATTATTATTATTATTATTATTATTATTATTATTATTATTATTATTATTATTATTATTATTATTATTATTATTATTATTATTATTATTATTATTATTATTATTATTATTATTATTATTATTATTATTATTATTATTATTATTATTATTATTATTATTATTATTATTATTATTATTATTATTGTACATTGTAAAGAAGATCGTAAGGCAGTTTTTCCCTGATTTTTATCTGAGTAACAATGTTCTTGAGGTATGTAATAGGATTAAATACCTCTGCCATTGTATTGCAGATGATGATAAAGACATTCAGAGATAGCGTTGTAAATTATACGCACGGGCAAACTGAACAAAATGCTGATACGTAAATTTAATATGTGCACTTCAGATGAAAACATGTCACTGTTCAGAGTGTACTGTACGCCGCTGTATACTGCAGTGCTCACCTGTGGGTCAGCTACAGGAGAAACAGCATGCAAAGACTTGATGTGGCTCATAATGATGCTCTGCGACTGTTCTTGCATGTCCCTAGATGGCACAGTGCCAGTCAGCAGCTATCTCACTCCATGCTGAAAAGGCATTTGATAGGTGGAATGGAGATGTTACAATCAAAATGAATGAACCTACAGTACATAAAACTACATTACGCAGACGATGTACTATGGTAGTTCGAGTTTCGGACAGACCACATAATATTGAATAGACGTCTTACATTATCAGCAGGATTTCTTTGTCCAATGTGTAGAGGTTGTTATAGAATTTCTTGAATATGTAATTTATGTCATTAGGTTTTGTTGCCAATTCCCCATTGTCATTGCATAAGGTTGCTATAATAGATTTGGATTATTTCTGTTCGATGTATCTGGCCAGTAATTTTCCTGCTTTGTCTTCAGTTTGCAGTTTGTCTTGCTCGAAGTAAGAGAAAGTCTAAGGACACTTTAAGCAGGGTCAGTTCTCTGTCTCTTCAGATGCATTTTGTTTCATTTTGGTCTCTATGTAATTAATTATTTTTTCTAGATCAATGAGATTAGCCACATTCCTCTTCTTTTTACAAGAGGCGTAATTAATTATAAAGCCTCTTAGAAAGGCCTTCATGGCCTCCCATGCCACACTGGCAGAGGGCGCTGTGGGGACTTTAGTCTCTAGATATAGTCTGATCTGTGCCCTGAGCTCCTCTTTGAACCCCCTCATCCTGTAATAATGATGAGTTGAACCTCCACAGCTGTGATCTAACTGTATCATGAATCATGACGGGAGCATGTCTAGTGTGACCATAGCATGGTCTGTTGACAGCATATTACCAATAGTGAATGATAATGTGGTAGCATTCGTGCACATGGTTGTGGAGCATGATGGCTACTGGCATGAAGGACTGGCCGAGGCTGTTTGTGGTGTGTCGTGGGGGGGATAAGTCTATGGCTGAACGTGCTCCTCATCCTGGCTAGCTCCTCCTAGAGGGGTGGGATTTTTTTTTTTATAGCATCCAGCTTTTTCCTTGTCCTCCTCTCGGCCACCACCTCTAGTTTGACCAGTTCAACTCCCACTACAAGAGTCATAAGAGCCGGGCGCCCAAGTGGCGAACCATGTTACGCGCTGTGTCGCGAAGCGGCCGACCCGGGTTCGTTTCCCGGACCCGGTGTCCTTTGCCGAATGTCTTCCCCCCGCTCTGTCTCCCGTTCTTCCTCTCTCTCTCTCTCTCTCTCTCTCTCTCTCTCTCTCTGCCCGATAGTAAAAACAATAAAGAAATCTACCAAAAACTTTTTTTTTAAAGAGTCATAAGAGCACATTTTCATCAGATGAGTGACTTCAGTGATTGATTTTGAGTACAGCCAGTGTAAAGCACAATAATGTGAATGTAACAAACACCACAACCTCCAGCTTGCAGACCAACAGGCTGCTATCCAATCTCAACCCACCAGGGAGTGCCATTCCCACATCATAGAAATATTATCCACAGGGGAAGAACGCCCTGTACAGGTAGACAGTGGTTTAATATAGAAATACAAGGATAGAATAGCCTCTGGTAAAAAGAAAAGTCCAGTTCACACTGGAATCTAATCTTGGCCACATAAAAAAAAATGCTGTCAAACAAACAACACATCATTTTTTATAATCAGTATTTTATTGACATTTTTCAGCACAACCTGGACATAGCAATTCTCTCCAGTGAATCAAACACACAAATAACAAACAAACACATAAATAAATGAAATAAAAAAGACAAGACAATACAAAAACAGTCGGCAACACAACCAAACAAACAAGGCAAGCAAATAAAGATACACATTAACAATAGCAGTACATAAGCTCACCTGGACAAGATATTTACTGCGCTCATCACTATATTTATGCACCACATATCATACACAATTGCATTTGTGGATTTATTGGAGATGGATAAAGTATTATCTTCTAAAGGACTAAAGGAATCTTCTAAACGATTCTAAAGGAAAGATCGTCTCCGAGATCAGAGATCATGAAACACTTATCAACACACTAATATTTTCTTGCTTAGATTACTATAAGGTTCTCTTCTCCTGTGTCTCAGCCAAATCCTGCCTACAACTCGTACCGAACGCTGCAGCCAGGCTGCTCACTGGAGCCAGCTGTAGATCCCACCACATCACACCCGTTCTCGCATCACTGGCTCCCCTAAGGTACGGGCTTGACTCTGCAAATCCAAACAGCGCTTTTTGCTGTTAGGGCCCCGTCCCTCTGGAACTCCCTCCCCCTCTCTGTTGGGATCAGCAGAATCTGCGTTAAAACAGCTTTAACCCTTTGTCGCGTGGCAGTGGAAGGGTTAACCTTCTGTATTGTCACAGTGGAGGGGTTAACCCTTTGTTAGTGTGGTAGTGAAAGGGTTAAAAATAACTTCTCAAAACGCATCTCTCCCAACTTGCCTTCCAACGAGCAGCGCTGGGGGATGAATGGCGAGGAGACACAGCAGAACGGCGGCTGATCCTCTCTGAGGGAAGATGCGGGTATATCATGTTTATTACACATGCACACATCTGCTGGGGTCTGTCAGTATATCATGTTTATTACACATGCACACATCTGCTGGGGTCTGTCAGTATATCATGTTTATTACACATGCACACATCTGCTGGGGTCTGTCAGTATATCATGTTTATTACACATGCACACATCTGCTGGGGTCTGTCAGTATATCATGTTTATTACACATGCACACATCTGCTGGGGTCTGTCAGGATATCATGTTTATTACACATGCACACATCTGCTGGGGTCTGTCAGTATATCATGTTTATTACACATGCACACATCTGCTGGGGTCTGTCAGTATATCATGTTTATTACACATGCACACATCTGCTGGGGTCTGTCAGTATATCATGTTTATTACACATGCACACATCTGCTGGGGTCTGTCAGTATATCATGTTTATTACACATGCACACATCTGCTGGGGTCTGTCAGTATATCATGTTTATTACACATGCACACATCTGCTGGGGTCTGTCAGTATATCATGTTTATTACACATGCACACATCTGCTGGGGTCTGTCAGTATATCATGTTTATTACACATGCACACATCTGCTGGGGTCTGTCAGTATATCATGTTTATTACACATGCACACATCTGCTGGGGTCTGTCAGTATATCATGTTTATTACACATGCACACATCTGCTGGGGTCTGTCAGTATTTTGGGCATACTTTTAAACCTTAAGGCTTAAGCTGCAAGCGCCCACATGTGGGCCCTCTTGAGGACGATTTGCCCACCGGCGACCACTAGTGGCTCGGGTGTGCATGTTGCCTGTCGATAGCCCTTTCAGGTGACAAAATCCGTTCAGCGGTTCTCGAGTTACATGCCGATATTTAATTTGAGGCTTGCGCAAAGTACACGGTATTGCGCAAATACCACTCCAGACTCTTGGGGCTCTAGTTCCGTCAATCATTTGGCGATCTCGAAAATGATTGGACAGGGTTGTAGCCAATGAGTGTGGCTTTGGGTATGTACAAATCAGGGATCTAGGTGAAAAGTCATGAGCGAAAACAGGAAGAGAAAAAAAGCAGAATGAATTAAAGTCTATGAGAAAACGGCATTTTCTTTTGTACAGTTTACCAAAATCACTCCTAATAATTTCTGACCGGATCTTTATGAAATTTGGACATGTACTACATAAGGCTTCAGGCTATGGATCTCTGGAGTTGTTTAAGCCTCCAGCCATTCTGGGGGAAATACTACTTCTGGTATACTAACTACTACAGAAAAAGGTTTTTCTACAATTCAAGTTCAGACCTATCTTACTCTATTTCATTAGCACTAAAGGTGAGTTTTCCTTATTTGATCAGAAACTTCAAAATGTCTTCTTTCAAAAGAGACCAGGCTCATGCATGTGGTATAAGTATAAAGTATAGTATTTTGGTTTGCAAAATAAGTATGCAGTCCTCAAAAACTAAAACTAAAATGGCCAATTTTGGGAGCGCCTGTTATTAAGAATAAAAGTAATTTTATTGAATGGGTAATGTCGTTCATCTGAACTTACTTTTTCAACTTTATTGAAACAAAAAACTGTGATTTTATATTTAGCCAAAAAAGAAACATCACACACAGGTCTGTGAACATGACCATTAGCAAGTCACGTCGTAGTCCAGCCCCTGTATGCTTGCCTACTAGCCTGACTGTCTTTATTGTGATTATGTGGTTATGCGATTTATGATTATGTATATGTGTGCCTGCCTATACGGTGTTTATACATGTATATAGCTTTGATTTGTCCCTGTACACTGTTTTTATAGATGCACGAATGCCTAGAGAGTAAATGTACAGAATATGTTTTAAACTGTTTTTATATTAGCTTTAATGTCCTTCTATTTTTCTGTTTCTTTTCTGGCTTAAACATCTAGCCCAGGGACTACAACTGAAAACTAGCAACCCTGCTAATGTTGGCATATTTACATTATTTTTAATTTGTATTAATTTATAAATGTATAAACTGTTGATTGATATGCACTGTCCCTGATCAAATAAACGGAGTAAACTAAACTAAACTAAACTATTATTTACAGAAATGGAGGGTGCTGGTGTTATCCCGGCCTCCCCAGACTGACACTTTCTCCTACGCCACGCCACAGTTGCCCAGAGGTGGTCTTGGTGCTGCTGGCTGAGGGTCCAGAGGCAGTGGCTGATGCGACTGTTGCACTCTTTCCCTTGGCTGACTGTTGCACTCTTTCCCTTGGCTGGCGGTGGTGAAGCTCTCTGGAAGCCTGGAGATGCATGACATTAACGTTGGATCATAAGCCGCAGCGACCTCATCTATGGTCATCGCCTTCCCCGAGGCTATAGTTCAAGTTCAAGTTCAAGTTCTTTAATAGTTGTCATACAGAAGTACAGAATACTTTCATACAAAATGCTTCTTACTGTTACGCTCCAGAGACTGTGCTAGACAAGATAGTATCAAATAACATAATATAGCATGTAATTTAGAAGAAGAAAAATGAGGTCACAGTGTTCGGTATAGACATATGTACAATGTTCTGAGTTACCATATAATATACAATACTATGCAGTGTACTAATGTACAGTACTATCTAGTGCAAAGCAGAAATGGGATGAGGTACAATTTTAGGTACAATTTACAGTAAGGTGTACGAGTTGTAGTGCAATCCTTCATCAATAAATATAAAGTGTGGGGAGTGGGTGCTACAGTGTGTTTGTTTAAAGTGGGTGTGTGCTATAAAGTGTGTGGAGTGGGTGCTACAGTGTGTTTGTTTAAAGTGAGTGTGTGCGTGTGGATGTGTGTGCTATGTGCGTTTGGTGGTTGTTGTTGTGTAGTGTTCATTCATTGTTCGTTTAGCAGCCTGATGGCCTGGGGATAGAAGTTTATAGCCTACTACTGTGTTGTAAGCTTCTGATCAGGGCGCACATCGTCTCAGGGCAAAAGACCGAGGCGAGGAGGTGATTGGCCCTGACGCGCCAAATGGAACGTATGTTTCGGGGGGCCTCCATCTCTATTTCTTCTTTCCAGGGTAGTGACAGTTCTTTTTCCTCTGAGAACGGGGCTACTGTCCTGGAGAACTCCAAAGACTCATAGCCTCCCTCCACAGATTGATTCATTGATTGAAAACTTTATTAACAGATTGCAGAATGGGTACAATACAGTACAGCTCAATACACACAATTGTTAAGGGGATGCAGACCAGAGAAAGACTTTCGTCTTGTTTACATCAGGGTCCCCCATTTTCAATTCATAACATTTATGACATACAGATATACAGTACTGTTACATCCAGACATTTTTGACATACAAGATATACAAATATACAGTACTGTTTATTTACAGACAGTTTCTAGAAGAGAATATATACATTTGAGGGGGGGATGACTGTACATTGGGGGGGTTGGGAGGGGGGTTTGGACATTTACCGGGGCCAGTTTCGAATTGCGGCCTCCCGTAGGTGCTTTTTTAGAGCGGTTTTGAAGGTGGGTAGGGATTCACATTATTTTACTGCTGCTCATGCTTTTTGACGGTGCAATGAGCGCGTGCCGTGGTCATGAGCCAAAACCCACTTCTTCCCCAGGACGCTGCTGGAACCAGCCACTGCAGGGCGAGAAGAACTCACTGTGGCTGCTGGCCGGCTCACACTCATATCCCTTCGCCAAGCCTCCTCTGGATACCTGCGAGCTCTCTGTGAGAGCTGGTGTGTAGCCCTGAAAAAGACTGTTTGCTGGTGGAACTTGGTCTTGGTTATGGTCAGTCGGATTTTTCTTCTTGTCTTCGAAACACGATCACATTTGTTGCTGCAGATGTGTATGAGCTGTCCTACTACAAAAACCTAGGGGTCCGCGAAGACGACTTCAAACTAGTAATGGTAACAACCGATGAGGTACTCAAAAGATTTAGCGCCCTCCAACCTAACAAGGCCACTGGCCATGACAACATCCCCTCCAAATTCCTCAGAGACTCAGCAGCCGCCATCACCCCAGTCATCACACACATAATAAACCTCTCCATAAAACAGGGACACGTCTCCAAGGACTTAAAAATTGCGAGAGTGACCCCTCTGCACAAAAAGGGCAGCAAATTAGACCCAGGCAACTACCGCCCTGTTTCTATTCTTACCTCCATCTCGAAAGTCATGGAGAAAATAGTCTACGAACAGGTCGAAAAGTACCTAGTGGAAAAAAATCTAATCTACGAATTCCAATCTGGCTTCAGAACGTCCCACTCCACTGACACATGCCTTCTCTATTTGAACGACCACATCAAACAAGAGGTGGACGCGGGCAAATACTGCGGCATGGTCATGCTGGACCTACAAAAGGCCTTCGACACTGTCAACCACTCCATTCTGATTGACAAGCTAAAAGCAATTCGTTTTGATAGTGTATCAGTGAGCTGGATGCAATCCTACCTGGAGGGGAGAGAACAGATGGTGGAGGTAAACGGTACTCTATCCCCCCCCTCACAGTGAGCTGTGGTGTTCCACAAGGAAGCATACTAGGACCGCTACTGTTCCTAATTTATGCAAATGACATGTCGTCAGCCTGTGACTGCAACTTGTTCCTGTTTGCGGACGACTCAGCCCTGCTGGTCTCTGACAAGAACAAGTTGCAGGTTGAAAAAACGCTCAGCTCGGAACTAGGCAAAATCTGCATATGGCTCGCTGATAACAAACTATCATTACACATGGGCAAAACAGAGTCCATTCTCTTTGGTTCAAATAACAAACTCAGCAAGACCGACGGCTTCTCAGTTACAGTGGGTGACAATATTGTCAAAAGGAAAGATGAAATTACCTACCTGGGTTCCATCCTAGAGGCAAATCTTTCCTGTGACAAAATGGCATCCAATGTAATAAAAAAAAGTCAACTAACGAACTATATTCTTGTACCGGATCTCCTCTCTGGTAAACAAGAATACCCTGAAGACTCTGGCAGGAGCACTCATTCAAGGGTACTACGACTATGCTTGCACCTCATGGTACCAAAGCACCTCAAAGGCGCTAAAAACAAGATTACAAACATCACAAAACAAACTGGTCAAACTACTACTTGACCTTACCCCTAGAACCCACCTCACCCCTGCCCACTTTGACAACCTAGGATGGCTTAGAGTAGACGACAGAGTACAGCAACTTGCAATGGGCCTGGTCTACAAGATACACTATACGACTAAGGTACCCATGTACATGTCAAAATACTTCCCAAAGGTCAGTGAATACCACGACCACAACACCAGAGGAAGCTCAACAAATCATGTCAAACCCAGATTCGGCTCAAACAAGGGACTAAACACGTTTCGCAATTATGCCACATCAATGTGGAACGCCCTACCCAAAGCTGTAAAGGAATGTGAATCCCTACCCACATTCAAAACCACTCTTAAAGAGCACCTACGGGAGGCTGCAATTCGAAACTGGCCACCGTAAAGGTCCAAACCCCCCACCCGCTCCTAATAGACAATCCCCTCCCCACGCATGTATATATTCTCTCCCAGCCGTATGTATATTTCTCTCCCACCCACCCACCCCCTCCAAATGTACAGTCTCCTCCCCACCGTATGTATATTTCTCTCCCACCCACCCACCCCCTCCTAATGTACAGTCCCCTCCCCATCATATGTATATACTCTGTCAGGATCTATGGGTAACAGTACTGTATATATGAATACCATTTGTCACAAATGTATCAGTACTAAATACC
The DNA here is from genome assembly GCF_963971535.1 of Notolepis coatsorum. NCBI lineage: Eukaryota > Metazoa > Chordata > Actinopteri > Aulopiformes > Paralepididae > Notolepis > Notolepis coatsorum. The sequence goes on from NC_140165.1 coordinate 69,020,401, forward strand.
TGTATGTCCCTATGCCATAAATGTCATGTATGTTGTGTATGTCATAAATGTCAATATGAATTGAAAATGGGGGACCCTGATGTAAACAAGACAAACGTCTTTCTCTGGTCTGCATCCCCTTAACAATTGTGTGTATTGAGCCGTACTGTATTGTACCCATTCTGCAATCTGTTAAATAAAGTTTTCATTCATTCATCCTTTCGCTTGAAAGAGCCAGGCAGCTTGAAGCCTTTTTACAACGCATCTGCGTTTCCGGGTTCCCGTTTTGCGCTCTTATTGGCCAGGTCATGTGACATGAGAGCCAATCGTGGGACGGCAAGTTTCTACACTGGTTAAGCTTAGGCACTCTTCGAAATTGGTTAAGGTTAGAGTTTGTCTTAGAGCGTGACGGCAAGTTCTTTCGCCGGTTAAGCTTAGGCACTCTTTCGAAGTTGGTTACGGTTAGAGTTTGTCTTAGAGCATGGCGATAGAACGGCAGGTAGTTTGCAGGCTGTTTCGACGCGGAAATGGGCAAACACGCTATTAGGCGCACATGTCACATGACCTGGCCAATCAGAGCGCCGGAAACGCGGATGCGTTGTAAAAAGGCTACACGCAGCCAGGCACGCTGAGCACGGCCACTTCACCTGATTATATACTAGGGAGGGAGGTTGGTGTGGCTGCGTGAATGACGAGGAAACGTTATTTCAAAGAGCACCCACAGGCTTGAGCAAAGTCCAATATAACATAATGACATATTGAAAAAAATCTATTATTGTCCCCCCCCCCCCATATTCTCTTGTCTTTTATTAATAAGTAAAAAATTAAATAATTAAATTTCACGTTGCCCATCAGTCTGGTATAGTATAGTTTCCTTACATAGAAAAGATAGTCTGTGTACTTTTCTGATAACTACATCACTGCGTAATTCATAAATGTTCAGACACGCTTACTTTTTATTTTTTGTGATACTCTTGTCATATTGATATACTTGTCATTGTGATACTCTTGTCATATTGATATACTTGTCATTGTGATACTCTTGTCATATTGATATACTTGTCATTGTGATACTCTTGTCATATTGATATACTTGTCATTGTGATACTCTTGTCATATTGATACTTGTCATTGTGATACTCTTGTCATATTGATATACTTGTCATTGTGATACTCTTGTCATATTGATATACTTGTCATATTGATATACTTGTCATTGTGATACTCTTGTCATATTGATACTTGTCATTGTGATACTCTTGTCATATTGATATACTTGTCATTGTGATACTCTTGTCATATTGGTATACTTGTCATATTGATATACTTGTCATTGTGATACTCTTGTCATATTGATAATATACTTGTCATATTGATATACTTGTCATCGTGATACTCTTGTCATATTGATATACTTGTCATCGTGATACTCTTGTCATATTGATATACTTGTCATAGTGATACTCTTGTCATATGGATATACTCTTCGTTGCCGCATTTTGAAGTGGATCAGGAGGTAGAGCGGTTGTCTGGTTCCTGGTTCGATTCTCGCTCCTCCCGGGCAGCGTGTTGAAGTGCCCTTGAGCAAGACACTAACTCATGCTCCCGATGAGCCGGCTGGCACCTTGCATGGTCGCCTCCGCTGTCGGTGTGTGAATGTGTGAGTGAATGGGTGAATATGAGGGACACACATTCACTTGGATAAAAGCGCTATATAAAATGCACCATTTACCATTTGGTCGGCTGGTAATTAACAATAAAGGAAAATACAGTTAATTTCTGCCATAGTAGACCGTAAAAAAATGCACGGTGCTCGTCATATTATGACGTAACCGCGTGAGAAGTTTGTGGCTGTAGGAGCACGTCTGGGAGAGACCACCAATGTACAGTTTCTTCCCCTTCAAATGTATATACTCTCTTTTTAGACTCTTTTTGTATCATAAACAGTGCTGTATATTTGTAGATCTGGTATGTCATAAATGTATAGATGTAGCAGTACTGTCTATCTGTATGTCATGTATGTCATATATGTTATGATGAATTGAAAATGGGGGACCCTGATGTAAACAAGACGAAAGTCTTTCTCTGGTCTGCATCCCCTTAACAATTGTGTGTATTGAGCCGTACTGTAGTGTACCCATTCTGCAATCTGTTAATAACATTTTCAATCAATGTGATATACTTGTCATTGTGATACTCGTCATTATTGATTGATTGATTGATTGAAAATGTTATTTAACAGATTGCAGAATGGGTACAATACAGTACGGCTCAATACACACAATTGTTAAGGGGAGGCAGACCAGAGAAAGACTTTCGTCTTGTTTACATCAGGGTCCCCCATTTTCAATTCATCATAACATATATGACATACATGACATACAGATACTTTTTTTTATTACATTGGATACCATTTTGTCACATATACTCTTGTCATATTGATACTCTTGTCATATTGATATACTTGTCATATTGATACTCTTGTCATATTGATATACTTGTCATTGTGATACTCTTGTCATATTGATATACTTGTCATATTGATACACTTGTCATATTGATATACTTGTCATATTGATATACGTGTCATTGTCATATACTTGTCATTGTGATACTCTTGTCATATTGATTATCTTGTGCCAAGAGTATCAGTAGACCACTGTGTGCAGGAGGAGTGTGGCCTGCTGGCGTGTATATTTTCCCCAACGGAGTTTCACTTCCGCGTTCGGTTTGCGCGATCTGATTGGCCACTGACGTTTTTTTCAGCACCAATCGCGTTACTCCTAACAATCGCGCCAGCAGGCTGTTACCTAACCTTAACCAACTAACCCTAACCTTAAATCTGCGCCAATCGTGTGACGCCCATTTCTATCACCGGTTAAGCACTCTTTCGAAGTTGGTTAAGGTTAGAATTTGTCTTAGAGCAGGGCGATAGAACACCAGCCCTGATTCCAAACTCTAACCAACTTCGAAAGAGTCGCCTAAGCTTAACCAGTGATAAACGAGGCGGAAATGGGCGCAGAAACAGGAGTCACTCGATTGGGCGTACATGTCACATGACCAGAAACGTCAGTGGCCAATCAGATCGCACCAGAAACGTCAGTAACGTTGGTAAAAAACTAGACGCCACCAGGGCCGAGCAGCGCGCATGCGCACAGGGGGCTTCACCGCGGCCCCTCCCCTCAGGCAGGTCTTTCCGTCACCAGGGCCGATCAGCGAGCAGAGACCGAGACGTTCACTTCCCTGCTTTTCAACCCGTTTTTATCTGCATTCATTTCGGTAACGTACCTTTTTTAATTCAGAGATAGTTTCGTCGCGGGTTTAGCCGCCATTGTGAAAAATAAAACAACGTCATTTCAAGAGCGCGTCGACGTATAAAGGCAGGTTTTTCACGCGAAAGCAAGGGGACTGCCTGGTTACAGCTAGCGTCAACTAGCTAGCGCCGCGGCTAAGGTGCTAGATCGGACAGCCCGGACGAAACTGTTTAATGTCACATTATTATTATTTGTTTAATCTTTAGCTAGTGGGAGTGGTTAAGGATCGGCATATGTTTATAAACACATTTGCGGCTTTGCAGCTTGGCAAAAAAAATAAACCGACGACCCTCACGATAAAACGCCGGTGACCCCATCCGATCTAGCATCGAGCACTTGGCTAATGCAGGCTCGGCGGACCAACGTTAAACTGACACAGACCTCATGGACCTGACATCCACAACGCGACGCTTTCCCCGGTTAACGACGTTAATCCCCGTAATGTTTGTGTCCCAGAGAGCAGAGTTCTACACGAGACGGTGGTTTGACGTTAGCTGCCCGCATGGTGGGCCCCGCTGCTTAACCCCTTCACTGCTTCTGTGGAGCAGACACATTAGGCGTGTTCGAGATGGATTTCGGTTCGCCTCGAAAGTAGACGAGAGTAGCCGAGTGAAGCCGGGGGAGGAGTTAAAAAGGCGGACACTTCCGATTTCACGAGAGCCTCTCGCCTAGTATCGCATGGCAGATACGCTTTCACGTCACAACACTCCAGCTCATTATAATGCGATGGCCGTGTGCAAAATTAGATCAGATTCAAATGTACAGCACACCATATACTGCTATAGTGGAATATACTATTCATATACCATAATAATGTATACCATCTTGTTGCGCGCTCCTGGCCCCACGCACACACAACACACTGCTGAATAATTCTGTTTTGCATCAATATATATATATATGTATACTGTGTATATTGAGGCAAAACAGAATTATATATACAGTATTGATGCAAAACAGACGACGCATGTGTGTGTCTGACAGCTTGAAGTTTATCATGATGATATGATGATAACACATAACGTTATTTGAGCTCTTGGTACCCAAACTCCTGTATCCAATAATAATAATAATACATATATCTGATAGACTGGTATGCGGGACGCGTGTAGCTGTTTCGCAACAGTAAGTGACTTCCGGGGTAGGCCTGATTGGCCCCGACAGGCACGTGACGCGCAACTTTCTCTGCCGCGCGGCACGCTCCGCGGAGCCCTTACGGAATTACGTAACCGTCCAAATACGCCATGACTCTCATTCGGCGCTATAGCTCACCTCGCAGAGCAGCGGTCCTGCGATCCTGCGGTCCGTTGTTGGTGAGTTCGAATCCCATCAAATCTTTTTTTTTTAACGTGATTTTTTTTTTAACGTGTATTCTTTCGCCGGTTAAGGTTAGGCATGGTTAAGGTTAAGGTTAAGGTTAGGCATTGTTTCGGAGTTGGTTAAGGTTAGAACGGTTAAGTTTAGGCGCTGTTAAGGAGCTGGTTAAGGTTAGAGTTTGTGTTAGAGAATGGCAATATTCTTTCTATGGTTAAGGTTAGGCATGGTTAAGGTTAAGGTTAGGCATTGTTTCGGAGTTGGTTAAGGTTAGAACGGTTAAGTTTAGGCGCTGTTAAGGAGCTGGTTAAGGTTAGAGTTTGTGTTAGAGAATGGCAATAGACAGCCTATTTCCGCGCGACAGCTCTCAGCAGCCTCGTTGCGCGTCCTGAGTTTGCCGCGTCACGTGCCTGTCGGGGCCAATCAGGCCTACCCGGAAGTCACTTACTGTTGCGGAACCGGTACACGCATGCGGGACCCGTACTGTAATAAAGTTTTCAATCAATCAATCAATCAAACGTCTCATAACTCCCTGGCTGTCATGTGGCCTTTTTTTTTGCTTTTCTGAGCCAATAGGCGCTTTGCGCGACCATAGCAAGTCGTCTGCTTGCGTGGAGCAGCCGGGTGAGAGGTACTGTGGCGCCTCGCTCTGAAGGCTGTGCATGGCTCGGTCCCGCGCCTTGTCTCGTCAGATTTTTATGCGTGTTCGAGTTTGGCTAGGCGGACGCAGATCTGCGCAGGTTTTTACTACAGCCTCGCCAAGCGCGTTGCATGACGGTTAGAATGTTGTCCGACTTGCTCTGAAAATCTGACGAGACGAGGCGCGGATATCTCGCGGGAGCGAGCCACGCACAGCCTTCAGAGCGAGGCTCCACAGTACCTCTCACCCGACTGCTCCACGCAAATGCATGATGGGAAACAACTTGCTATCTCTGCGCAAAGCGCCTATTGGCTCAGAAAAGTTGTCACCTGGTTGTCACCATAGATATCTATATATCTATGGTTGTCACCACCAGCCATGCCCACAAGAGGAAGTTATGAGACGTTTGATTGATTGAAAACTTTATTAACCGATTGCAGAATGGGTACAATAATACAGTACGGGTCCCGTCTATCAGATATATTTATTATTATTATTGGATAAAGGAGTTTGGGTACCAAGAGCTTCCTCAAATAAAGTTATCATATCATCATGATAAACTTCAAGCTGTTTTTATCAGAGTAATGAATGCTGTCTGAGTTTATATCAAAATAACATATCAACAAATGGTGATTGCTTCTTCAAGTCGATTCTACAGACGGACTGTTTCTATCATCGGAATTAAATAATTATAATGATAATAAATACGACAATTACGTTTTGCATTTATAGTCATGACTCAATGAGCAATCTGAGCATTACCGCTCTATGTACAGTAGTCCTCTAAGCAATCTGGCTCTCAGTGACTTAACCCAATCGCTAGATAGATTAAAGAATTCCATATAAATCTATAGTTCATTAACGATGCAGCAGCTGATCTGATACTTTATCCCGCACACACACGCGTCATCTGTTTTGCCTCAATACTGTATATATAATTCTGTTTTGTCTCAATATACAGTATATATATATTCATGCAAAACAGAATTATGTGTGTGTGCGTGCGCGCTGCGGTGGCCAGGAGCGCGCAACAAGATGGTATACATTATGGATTATGAATAGTATATTCCACTATAGCAGTATGGTGTGCTGTACATTTGAATCTAATCTAATTTTGCACGCAGCCATCACATTATAATGAGCTCGACAGGTGTGTGTGTGGTGACGTGAACGCGTATCTGCCATGACGTGATACTAGACGAGAGGCTGTCGTCAAATCTGAAGTGTCCGACGTTCTGACTCCTCCCCCGGCTGCACTCGTCTACTCTCGTCTATTTTCGAGGCGAGCCGAAATCAATCTCAAACACGCCTTTTATCATCATGAACATGGTAGTCTCGCGAGATGTCATCATACTTTATCATCATGAACATGGGAGTATCACGAGACGTCATCATACATTATAACGTTGACATGCACATGGGAGTCTCGTGAGACGTCGTCATACATTATAACGTTGACATGCACATGGGAGTATCACGAGACGTCATCATACATTATAACGTTGACATGCACATGGGAGTATCACGAGACGTCATCATACATTATAACGTTGACATGCACATGGGAGTATCGTGAGACGTCATCATACATTATAACGTTGACATGCACATGGGAGTCTCGCGAGACATCATCATACTTTATCATCATGAACATGGGAGTCTCACGAGACGTCATCATACATTATAACGTTGACATGCACATGGGAGTCATGAGACGTCATCATACATTATAACGTTGACATGCACATGGGAGTCTCGTGAGACGTCATCATACTTTATAACGTTGACATGCACATGGGAGTCTCGTGAGACGTCATCATACTTTATAACGTTGACATGCACATGGGAGTCTCGTGAGACGTCATCATACTTTATAACGTTGACATGCACATGGGAGTATCGTGAGACGTCATCATACTTTATAACGTTGACATGCACATGGGAGTATCGTGAGACGTCATCATACATTATAACGTTGACATGCACATGGGAGTATCGTGAGACGTCATTGTAACTGAGGGGTTACAAAACCCTGACTGTATTAAAGATTGTGATATATTAAACCACTGCTAGTTATGTACTTTAATTACTGGCCAAACAGTACATCAAATATTGATGGTGAACACTCACAAGAACACGGCATTGACACAGAAATTCTATTGGAGGGTTATTTATTATTATTAGGCAACGTTAGGTTACAGATTGAGAATTAGGGTTGCGCCTGTATGGCGAAGAATATACGTAAAGTCAGTCAAGAGCATAAGTCAGAATAGTAGGAATACTATGATGGGTCTAAGCTGACGCCACCTGTGGTATAGTAGCAATTATATAGGGCAACACCGGTACCAACTGGAGACAATGGGTAGAGGAATGTTCGGGTACTCCGTCTGAGTCAACGAGGAATAAAGAGGCTCCAGGTACAGGAGTCGGTTCTTGTACTCCCTTGATCAGCAGACAAAAGCAATAGTTGTAATCCAAGATGCTCGACAGCATTGACGACAGCTAGCCAGCCCCTTCCAAGAGGCAGGCCCGAGTGGTAATCCTCACGAGGTTAAATCCCAAACGACAGTGGAATCAACGGTGCTCTTCTCCGGTGGTCACGGTCCCAAAGCAATATAATCCAACCAGGAATGGTTCTGCAATCGCCGGTGCCGATTCTCCTGTGTACATGTCCAACGGTTCTCGCCTAGGACTCCTCGGGTGTGGGCACGTATTTAGGCCACACAGCCTGGATAAGTGCACTAGCTAAAGACACGACGAACCGATGGGTAATGCTACACACGGAAGAACTGTGGCCGCACGATATACAATAAAGGATCGACTATTACTTCACATTAGATTAAGTCGAACTCAACGTTACTGCATTAAACTCTGACACTTTAACATTCTATTCGCACGTGGTTCTCAATGCTCTATTTAGATGCAAGGTTGCTCACTTCACTGCACGTTGACTCGTGGTGAAGGTAGGTAAGGTTTGAACTAGTTACTGCTGTTTACACCTGCGCCGTATTTATACTTAAGTGAATATCTAGTCCCAACCTCAGTTCTTGTCTCGTATTACTACGCAGACTCTGGGCATGTTCTGACATGCCCGGAGTTGTCTTTGAACTTGCCGTTGGGGGCTTGGTCGTTGGCGCCTGGGGCCGCTGTCCAATAGGAGAGCGAATATTACTCTGGTCTGTACGCAGGTAAAGGGATATTCCGTGTATATATATAAATAATATACAAAGTATATCAAACGATACATATATATATTCAGTTTAATCTGGCCCTTCACAACAGTCATCATACATTATAACGTTGACATGCACATGGGAGTATCACGAGACGTCATACATTATAACGTTGACATGCACATGGGAGTATCGCGAGACGTCATACATTATAACATTGACATGCACATGGGAGTATCGGGAGACGTCATCATACATTATAACGTTGACATGCTGGGATTCCTAGAAATCACTCAACCTGCATCATGAAAGAGAGGTTAAATAACCTGATGGAATCTGCTGCCTTGTGTCCGATTGGTGCTGCTGTTGACTTTGCGACTTAACTAACACACCCAAACGAATTATGCCTCGTATTAGGTTCCATAGCCTTGACGTCATGTAGTACAGGTCAGGGTTTCCGTTAGAAAAAATTGTTGCCAGTCTCAGTGTCCGGTAGATTCCAATCTACCGGTCAAATGAGAGAAATTCCGGTCAGAGTTTATTGAGCTTAAAAACAATTGATAGGCAAAATAATGACAACAAAACAAAAGAATGACATCATCAAGGCATGTAGATTTATAATATTTTTACTTAAAACTAGGCTACTTTTGCGTATAAAGTCATTATATTCCAAATAAAATAAGTCCCGAGACTCGTGCTGCTGCCGACTTTAAATCAAATAGGTGTCTGTGGGCAGTCGCCCGACATTAATAAACAACAGTCTGTTATAATCACATTTTTATGAGCTAACGAATTCCGTTATATTGGACATTTGTATTAATTATATCAAGCGAAGAACTGAGAAATTTGGCAGAGAGAGACGGCAACATTATCGTGGGTTTGCGTGACGACTCTCCACCTCGCAACGACTTATTTGCAAAGAGTATGGCGCTGCAGAGCAGCTGATTCAGCTGTTATTGGCTCTTTTCTGGGGACCGCACAGCAGCGCCCCCCACCCAACATTGAATTGAAAATGGCTGAATTGGAGTACTGCTGGAATACTGCATTGTGCTGCTGCTGCTCCGGCTCTGCAGCTTCACAAAAGGTCGCACACCCAGCACTAAGCTCTCGCTGACAACGTCGTTGTCATTATTAGAAGCAACGAGGAAACAAATGTAATGATCGTTTCGTTCATCGCATAGGCTATTTAATTTTAGCCTATTTTAATACAATTCAAATAATCAAATTGTGCTTAGACTCAGGGAATTATTTTCACCGGACATTAAGACCGGAGAGATTAAATATGTCGGACTTCAACAGATTTTGCCGGTCAAATACCGGTAATTACCGGCTAACGGAAACGCTGGTACAGGTCCAAATTTTATAAAAATCCGCTCAGAAATGGGTATTTGAGAGACGTCGGAGTATAACCGGCGACGATAACAAAAGCTCTCCAAAATCCATCTCCCTCACCCACGGCTAGGCCTGCCATGATAACACATTTTGCTGGGCGATTAATTGCCCCCGAAAATATCGCGATAAGTGATATTATTGCGACTGGTTAGAGATTTCTTTTTGGAGAAATTTATTTCCCAAAAGTTCTCAATTTTCTTTTAAAAATGCACTAATATAATGATAATAGCATAATAATCCTAAATAAAAAAATGCTCCGTTTGATTGTTTATTATAAAACAAACTGAAACTGGAAACAAGCCCTCTGTCTGGCTTTTTGTGACATCCTTTTAACATGTACATGTATTATTAATGTACCTTGCGCCACGGTACCATGTACAAAATGTTAATAAAGTGTGAGGAAAAAACTGGAATTGTAATAAATAAAAAGCCAGTGAAACAATAATCAAATAAACACCAAAATATATACTATCTCTATTGGAATGGAGACTTCAGCACAAGATAAACTAGGGATGGGCAAAAATAATCCAGATCGATTGATCACATGATGTACTCGTGGAGGAAAACGCTGTACAAAATAAACGTATTTTCCGGTGTTTTAGACTTTTATTTTGAAGCCCACCGCTCCGTCTTTTCCGGTGTTTTAGACTTTTATTTTGAAGCCCACCGACCGGAGCGGAAGTATTGTTGTTATTATCCTAGCAGCCAACTTGTCTCGTCCGGTTCTGTGTTTTTGAGCTAATGATAAAACAAATGTTGAGATTGTTGGTGAACAGGGGAGGAAACTAACTTTTTGGCTTACCAGCCAACTGGCGGGTATCTGATTTTTTTTACCAGCCAAATAGATTTTTTACCAGACAAAAAAAATCGCTAATTGTGATAATTACTTCTTTGTACGTCTTCGTCTAAATTGATTTTCAATCATAGTAAATTAATCACACTGTCTCTACTCTTCAAAATATTACATCATTAAATCACATATTAACATGAAAGAGGGAACTATTCTGGACTGGGTTGGGCTGAACTGGGCAGTGAAAGATGCTGGGTTGGGCTGGTCTAGGTTATACTGAATGATGAATTGAAAATGAATTAAAAATGGGGGACCCTGATGTAAACAAGACGAAAGTCTTTCTCTGGTCTGCATCCCCTTAACAATTGCATGTATTGAGCCATACTGTACTGTACCCATTCTGCAATCTGTTAAATAAAGTTTTCATTCATCACAGCTCAACTACTAGGAATGTGTGTCTGACTCTTAAGTGCAGGAAATATTCATCAGAAAGGGGGGACATGATGGAGGGAATGGAAAGAGCAGGTTTGACAGGAGCAGGGTTGAAGGGATTGATTGATTGAAAAGTTTATTAACAGATTGCAGAATGGGTACAGTACAGTTCAATACATACAATTGTTAAGGGGATGCAGACCAGAGAAAGACTTTCGTCTTGTTTACATCAGGGTCCCCCATTTTCAATTCATCATAACATATTGGAGTGTGGAGGAAGTGGACAAGGCATTAAGCAAACAGGACTGAAATGGGGGACCCTGATGTAAACAAGACTAAAGTCCTTCTCTGGTCTGCATCCCCTTAACAATTGTGTGTATTGAGCTGTACTGTATTGTACCCATTCTGCAATCTGTTAATAAAGTTTTCAATCAATCAATCAATACTGGGTTGGGCAGTGAAAGAACCAAGCATTTCACTGTAATGTAATAGCTAAATAAAACAACTTGAACTTGACTTGTTACATTTGCACTCTGGTTGTATGCCAAATGTATTCTGGTTGTACTGTACTTGTGCTGTAAGATGACAATACATTGGAACCGAATCGACAACGCTAGGGGTTCAGCAGGTGTGTTCTGAATGCCAAATATGACAACATCACCGTTGTGAAGGGCATATGGGCGAGTGGTGATATGGGGGGAAACCCGGTAATAATAAAATGTCACTCGGCTGCATTTAAGCAAAGCCGCTCAGTATAGTCCACTATGTTGAACGCGCGTTATGGTAGCTTGTTACATGCTAGGTAGCTAGCCGGCTAATGCTGGTTGACTTGTCATTCTCATCCGACTCGAAGGAGACGCGTTGCGTGCTGTTGTTCGCCCCCATGTCAGACCGCACCGATATCCGAAAGCGACGACTCTACATGCAATTATTTTCATCCACTCATGTGTTTTTGTAAGTTTGTCTACGTTGTCAAGCCGGCTGCCGGTGGCAGGAGTTTGTAGGTCTGCGCGCAGTGGTCTGTCCACTTCCCCTAGATGGGCGGCATCTTCTAGAAAACGAGTGTTCATTGGAGGAGCTTAGAGCGCATCTGTACAACGATGATGTTCATTGGTTATGGTCTGATTATTATGTGGCGCAAATGGGAGGAATCAAGGGGGGAGTCAGAGTTCGGTTTGTGTCAGTGAGCGAATCAGCAGATTGCAGAATGATTTTTTTGTTTTGTTTTGTAATTACTAGTACTCGCCAGACTGGCGAGTGCTCTTCATGAATTACTCGCCAAACGTAAAAAATACTCGCAATTGGCGAGTAAAGTGGCCTAATTTCCTCCCCTGTTGGTGAACAACTAACTTTAGGTTAGTTTTAACGTTAGCTACTAACGTTAGATGCAGCTACTACAGGCAATCAACGATGAGGAGGAAGCGTCAAAGCCGTATATAATAGAATAGCCGTGGTGCGTAGGCACGAGAACGCAACTCGATTACCTGTTATAATAAATTAATTCATGTTTAACTTGTCCCCGTGTCCAGTCCTTTGACCACCCGTTCATTGTAAACAATGATGCATGTAATTGTATTAACGTTATTCTGTGTTGTAGCTATGCTATACGTTGTATTTCGTTTGTTAGCTATTTAGCTAATGTTGTTAGCATTGAATGAGCATCAACGAACGCTAGATCTTTAATCTTTATTTAGCAGTCCAGTTTCTCCGGGCAGTAGCGAGTAACTACTTGGGTCTAAAAATAGCTAACGTTACACTACAAATAATGCTACTTGGTTAAAAGGAGCAACACTATTGAGAAATGTAGAAGCTATGTGGCGTTGCCCCACGGAGCTCCCGTGCTGTGCTCTGTAGTAAGGCCAGCGGCCCCCCACACGGAGTAACTGACGAGGGGTACTGGTTCCGCCTCATTAAAACAAACGCGCAAATAGCAATTAATCGCGCCCGTCAAAATCATTGCATCCATTTAAATTATCGCGCAGATTAATCGATTTATTGCTTATCGCGGCAGGCCTACCCACGGCCGTTCATTCTGAAGTGCGATTCGCTTCTGGTTTTCGCTTCTGGTTTTCGCTCGTCAACTTCTTTCACCTAGATCCCTTATTCACCCCCCCCCCCCCCCCATCGGGGTATCGTTCGAAAGGTACACTCATTGGCTACAACGCTGACCAATCATTTTTGCCATCAGCGGATGATTGGCAGTTCTGGAGGGTCGGGAGTCCGGGGTGGTCATTTGGCGGTGCAGCGCGTAAAGTGACGCTCCCCTGACATATCGCCATGTAACTCGAGAACCGAGGCACGGATTTGGTCAAGTGAGGTGGCGTTCGAACCACAACAAATGGATATTTCGAACTGTTATAAGTTCATCCAAAAATGTAGCCCTGAGCCGCTAGACGCTCGCAAAGTGCCGTGACTTGTGTGCATGGGCATGAGGGCCCGATTTAGAGTCAAGAGGTTATTATATAAATATATTAATTTATTCTTCTCCACAGGGTGTCTTTTATGAATAATCAAAAGCAGCAAAAGCCAACGCTAACCGGCCAGCGTTTCAAAACTAGGAAAAGAGGTTGGTACCAGTCATAACGTTAGTAGTGACTTAAGTTAATCTGAATACCATTCCAGCTCTTGTTGTCCACTTGCACTTGACGGCGCAGCTCGCCATTTCTGTGTTAAGTCTTAACGTGTTGTCTTTTTCTAATCCAACAGATGAAAAGGAGAGATTTGACCCTACTCAGTTTCAGGAAACTATCGTACAAGGCTTGAATCAAACTGGCTCAGATTTGGAAGCTGTAGCAAAGTTCCTCGATGCCTCCGGCGCCAAGCTCGACTACCGGCGGTATGCAGAGACTCTCTTTGACATCCTGGTGGCCGGCGGAATGCTGGGTGAGTAGTAGCCCCCCCCCCCACTCCCAGGATCTCCATCCTTAACCCTTTCACTGTCGCACTACAGAAGGTTAACCCTTTACTATCACACAACAGACGGTCGCAGTGAAAGGGTTAACCGGCTGTCGTGTGGCAGTGAAAGGGTTAACCTTCTGTGTTTTGTTGCAGTGAAAGGGTTAACCGTTTTGGTAGTGCGGCAGTGAAAGGGTTAAGCTTCATTCGGATCCAACAATCCGCCAGCACCTCGCTGCAGGGTGGTGCGTTGGATGTGGGTGGACCATTTGTGTGAGCTTTTTAACCCCCCCCCCCCCAGTCCCTTGTCTTCCGCTGTGATCTATTGGCCACCGCAAAGCGTGGACGACATGCATTCATGCATTTGGGAAAAGTTGACTTGGAGGTGCGGCTGGGTAGTGCAGTGGACTAAGCACTCGCCCACCACTGCAGAGACTCTGGGATCTAATCCAGCGGTCAGCGGTACCTCCGGCTCGGTCAGGCCTCCCTACTAATACAATTGGCAGTGTTAGCCGGTGGGAAGCACAGGGGTATGAGTCCTGGTCCTACTGGTCGGTCTGTTCAGCAGGGAGGGGATCTGGGGGAAAACCTACTCACGCGTTACCTTCCCCCAGTGAAACTCCTCGCTGTCGGGTGAAAAGAAGCGGCTGGCGATGTATCGGAGGATGCATGTGGTAGTTCTACACCCTCCCCAGGCAGACAGTGGGGCAATGCGTGCAACGACCAGGAAGGGAATTGGTATAGACTAAATTGGGATGGGTGAAAAATACAGAAAGCAAGAAATACAAAAAAAAAGTTGACTTGGGAGTTCCCATGTGGTAACAACTTTCGGGTGCCCAACACAACCCCCCACACCATTAGAAAAAAGGGGAAACACCATTCTTATTTCTTGTAAGGCTGAGACGATATGCCATTTGGAAGAATCGATAAATCGGGACAAAATTATCGATAAATATCGGTTTTAAATTATTATTATTATTAAAAAAATATATAATATATATATTTAAAAAATATAATAAAATATTATCACACACAAACTAACGTTAAATAATATAATTTGTCTTTTTTTAAGAAAAAAAGTATTTTCAAATTTATTAACACTTTGATCGCCAGGGTTAAATTCATAATTTACCATCCCTCGCCAGCCCTATTTAACATGGAGAAGTTCCCCTTCTTTGCAGGGCTATAACTTTTTAAATTGTATTGCTAAATTGACATTACCATGGCCCATTCAAAGTCCTATATCTATTGTTCAGGGTGTAGCAACGTTATACTTTTTCATTCACATATTCATACTAAAATACGGTCTAAAGTATAAGTATGTTTTTATCGTTTTCTGCAGCTTTCTCCAGAACGTGATTTATAGCCCTAAATGCATTATATTGATGATTGTATACAGTTTGATAGCAATCGGCGCGAGATAAAAAATGTCAACTGCACGTACTTCTAGAAGTTACTACGTATGATCTGATGTTGACCGGATGGGCGGGGGGTCGTTTATAATTCCGTGGGCAACGTTATATCATTCATCTAGTGTGGGTGATATGATCATTAGAGCAGTTAGTATAGAAGACATTAAAAAATAACGCTGAAACTCACCGTAGCTTCCTCTCGCCGTTGGGAGATGAGCGTGGAACAGAATTTTTTCTATTATGGGATGTAGAAATACCCGATCCATTTCCAGGTTGTATAATAGTATATAAGTCCAAATCATGTTGTTTATCGAGTTATTGGCAACGGATCGCTATCCATTGTGTCGAGATCGAGTCCCGGGACCTATAGCGAGTGATCGGACCAAATTGAAATGAGCACCAGCTTCCACTTCCTGTTTCTTCCCTGGGCGATCAGGCCGATCGGCCACCAGATGGCGCTCTTGAACCGTTAGAGAGTTGATAGGGGCTCACCAGTACATCTCATGTCTCCGGGGGAGAAATATGATTTCGATCACAGCTTTTTGAAATATTGATATCAAAGACGCTGTACAGCGTCAACGGCAGAATGAGCATGGCGGGGAATGACGTGTTCCAGCGTCAACGGCGATTAAAGGGTTAACAAAACGCTTTCGATGGACATCTACATTTCTTAAAACTACACTGCCCAGCTCACACCAGCCGCATACAAACGCAGTCCAACCATTTTTCTTTTACAAATATTGACGTGAAAATCGTGTTTATATCTCACGTCGGGTCGAACAAATCTCAACGTTATTGCCATAAAATACAACGTATATTGTTTCTTTACCTTTCTAGGTCTAGGGGGAAAAACGCGTCACAATCCGGTAAAAGATGGCGGAGCTATTGCCATTATACATTATATATATTATTTTTCACTTTGGGTCAACGTTAGCATGGTGTTATTCAGTCAGAAAAAAATATACTCCTTTGGTTCATTACAATTTACTCAAGCATAGTAACAGACACAATATTTCTGAGAAGACATTCCATGAGGTCCATAGATGTCCCTAGATACCAATAACATGCAAATGGAGCAATCTTCCATTTACCATGTAAAAAAATGTTTTAATAAATAATCGAACCCTAACTAACCTTACTGTCATGCACTTGTCCTAATATACTAACCTACACTGTAGCACTCAACACTTTGATGAACATTGTTACTCAGCTGATAGAGTTGTGCCCTTCCTGATGACTTGTCGTACAGAACTTATAAGTCGCTTTGGATAAAAGCGTCAGCTAAATGACTAAATGTAAAGGTATTTCCAGGGGAATTTTCTGAAAATATGGCTAGGCTTAACCCTAGCCATATTTTCTGAAAATTTGTCTAAAAGTACATACCTATAAAAAGAATCCTAGACGTTCACAGAAAGGTAAAGAAACAAACGTAAGTTCTATCTTATGGCAATAACGTTCAGGTTTGTTCAACCCGTGAGACATGATCACGAAAAATAACACTGAAAGATAATTTCATGCCAGACGGCTGACAGTTTGACGGGGGCTGGCATGAGCTGGGTAGTGTAGTTTTATGAAATTCGAAAGCCGTGGGTCTCTTTTTTCATGGGACTACACGTATTGACAGCTTCCTTTTTATTTCTGTCTAATTCATCCGGTTTCCGCCGGGATGCGCAGAGATATTTATGAACTCATATTTAGCTAATGACACTTAAAATCATTGTTAAACCAAAGTTGTGCTGAAATTATACACATTGACTGCTGTTTTTATAGGGTTAGGATCTTTACTCTTGGCTACATTTGAGAACAAAAAAAGCCCAGGGCTCCAGACTAACTTTTTAAGTTGGTTGCACCAGTGCGCCAAACTTTTTTATTTAGGTGCACCCAAACATTTCCACTGCGCCTTTTGCCGCTGCAATAATACATTTTAAGCTTTACCTTTACCATTACCTTTTTTGTCAGTTTCCATACACATTAGTAATTTCTTAAGATGTAAATTATTGTAAAAAATAACATTGTATTACAGTCCAATCCTTCACCTTTTTATGTCTATTAACACATTCAGCTCAGCTCCAGTTAGAGCTGTCCCAAGCCTGTTTTTGGGATTCGAACATTCGCCAGGGTTTTTCGAACGGATGTTCGAACCATCGTTTTTAATCATGCAAACAATTTGCTCCTAAATAGGGAGATGTAGTCTGACGTCACTTTGGACCGCCTGCGAGGTCCACCCGTATAGGGATTTATCTTTGGGAAAATGGATTATCGGCTATTGTAACAATTCTACCTCATGAACATTTGGAAAGCTTTCCATTTTTGCACAAAATGAGTTCCCTTCTATCACTAACATTATTTGTTAAGCATTTTTGGTTGAAATAAAATTCAGCGATTTAATTTTTATTTTACAATTAATTGCGAATATTTTCATGTTGAGCTATAGATTGTGGATGAATAAGCACAGAAAGGTACACCATGCAAATGTTGATGCTTTATTTGTTTTAAACGAGACGATTTGGAAATGGGCAATGGGCAAATACATTGTGTTTTCAAGATGATGGACCGGCCGGAAACAGCAATCATGTAACCACTACGCGTGATTTCGAAACCTAGCCGCATTTCTGGCAAGATGCTCTCTGATTGGCCGACGCCTGTTTCTACACTGGTTAAGCTTAGGCACTCTTTCGAAGTTGGTTAAGGTTAGAGTTTGTCAGGGCGGCTACGTGGTGCAGTGGGCAAGGCGCTCACCACGAATACTGGAGACTGGGCTCGAACAGGTTCGCCTCCCTGTTCGAGCCCAGCGCTCCACATTGCTTTCAGTTTAGCTGGTCGTCCGCACTAATACACATTGACAGTATTAGGGGGAGGGAAACTGATGGGTGGGGATCGGGCGTTGTGGACAGCGACTCCTACAGGTCGGTTGGTGCGCCTGCGCAGTAGAATCAGGAAGCGACAGGGGCCCCTCCAAAGCCCAGACCCCTGACGCTGAAAGATCGAGCCGCGCAGGTGGAAAGATGCGACTGCTGTTACCTCGAGTATCGGAGGGGACTCGTGCTATGTATGACTTAGTCCACATTGCAGCCGGCTTGTGGGAGGCATGAAACAGCGTTCAAAGACAGGGGAGGGTTGAATTGGATGATACGAAAATTGGGATAGGAGAAAAATAAAAAATGGGAGAAAAAGTGGATAAAAAAAAAAGGTTAGAGTTTGTCTTAGAGCGTGGCGGAAAGTTCTTTCGACGGTTAAGCTTAGGCACTCTTTCGAAGTTGGTTAAGGTTAGAGTTTGTCTTAGAGCATGGCGATAGAACGCCAGGTAGTTTGCAGGCTGTTTGACGTGGAAATGGGCAAAGACACAGCTCGTCACGCGATTGGGCAAACGCGCCAGTGGCCAATCAGAGAGCGTCAGTCAGTGCCAATCAGAGAGCGTCTGCCAGAAATGTGGCTAGGTTTCGAAATCACGCAACCACTACACCTCCCAATAGACCAGGAAGTAACCACTACACCTCCCTATAGACCAGGAAGTAATCACTACACCTCCCTATAGACCAGGAAGTAACCACTACACCTCCCTATACTAATAGTCTTTCGGGTATTTTATTTTGAAAAATGGCCACTTCCACTCCAGCGTACTGTCGAGTCTTGACTAGCAAAGTTTAGGCACATAGCGCACATTTCTGCGGTTGAGTAGTAGTAACTACTTACTGGTCACGGGAGGCTTGAATAACGTTTGAATGATAATTCATTTTGTGAATACATTTGTTGAAACAGCTTTGTTGGCCGACGGTAGGGGTGGACGGTATGGTCTAAAATTTATATCACGGTATAATTTGAAGCATAGACGGTAACGGTATATATCACGGTATCAGTGTTTCTGTTAGAATAATTTTTTTTGCCTGATAGGCAGGCTATATAAAGAATGACATCCTCAAGGCATGTAGATTTATAATATTTTAACTTAAAACTAGGCTACTTTTGCGTATAAAGTCATTATATTCCAAATAAAATAAGTCCAGAGTCGAGACTCCTGCTCCCATTGCAAACAGCGGGGCTGGATTTTGCTAGAAGCATATGTAGCTGCAGAGCCGCAGAGCGAATTGAATTGAATAAGAATTGAGACAAACAAAGGTGCCACTCATCCTCAGCTTTAAGAATTGACAATTGTGTCAACAAATTGACACGTGTCAACAAATTGACACATGTGTCAACAAATTGACACACAAAATGCTTAGAGACGATGGGGGTCAGAACGGCGCAAGGGTGGGGGGGCGCTGTTTGACGGGCCTGTGACCAGACCTGAAAGAGCCACTGGCTCTGCGGCTCTGCAGCTGCATGCTATTCGCAAATCCACTGCTGCACGCCTTCCTCCCGGCTCCCGCTGCTGCCGTCGTTATCATAACACTACACACATATCGTAATGTTTACAGCAAACTGTAGTTGATCACCAGGTATGTTTTATTAACGTAGAATAATTCATATAAGAAAAACGATAGGGAAATATCTTACCTTTCTCCACTGGTTAAAAATGCCAGGAACTGAAATTGAAACTTGCTGTGCGCCGCGGTGATATGTGTTTATTATGAAATGACAATTGCGTGTTGACACGCCCACTGCGCGAAGCCTCCTAAATAACTTTTTCCAGTTTGCACATATCTATTATCTATGACTAATTCTATCTATTTTTAGGGGCAAATGCGATTGAAATAGTCGCGCTGTGGTTACATGACGTCATTGCTATTTTAGAGCTGCTCTACCGGTTAAACGGTATAGTCAAAATACATACCGTAGAGCAAATTAATACCGTTTATACCGTATACCGTTTATACCGTCCACCCCTAGCCGACGGTGTATAACATACCTGTGTAACGTTAAGCAGCTTGTGTTCCGCTGGGAAAGCATCACTGCATACACTTTGTTTAATCCAAACGTCCATTCGGAAACGTATTATGAAACCAGTATGAGACACTGTGCTTTTTTAATTGTTTCAATTAGGAAAATTGATGCTCACGTGGCTTTTTTGTTTATCCCGTCATTCAGCGAATAATAATGGCAGGGTGATGATCAGAGCCAATCAGAGGCAGATCTGGGCTGGTCTTTGCATAATGCACGTGTTATAGCCAATCGAAGGCGGATCCTTTTTTTTTTTTTTTGAACGCACATGGCCACGGGGAAAAAGACGCTAAACACACACACACAGACAGACAGACAGACAGACAGACAGACAGACAGACAGACAGACAGACAGACAGACAGACAGAAATTCATCTGATCTCTGCCATTCAGTTGACGCTCTCTCTCTCTCCCACATTGCAGCGCCGGGTGGGACTCTGTCTGACGACTTGACCCGCACAGAGTTCTGCGTTTTCACGGCACAAGAAGACCTGGTGACGATGCAAGCATATGCTCAGGTATGCGACTCGATTGCAATGAGTAGGGGTGGGCACTCCTAAAATATTTGAAGATGTTATTTCAGGCAAATCAAATATTCCATGATATATTGTTGGCATCCAATGAAGTTTAGGCTCGTATTGCCAACCCCTCGCACAAAGTCTTTGACTCTTGTCCAAAATGCATTAAAGGGACATGCAGTGATCTTGTTTAGATGTTTTTGGGATGAGGAACCAACCAGTATTGAAGATGACAGGGACATGCTTATGTTTTACCCACTTGAAAGACATTTTCTGCCAAACCTGTATCCCTTATGACAGTGAAATGATGCTAGGATGACCTGAAGTAAGATTACAACATTTGCCTAGAAACTGGGCTTATTCCTACGTGTCTGTTTGTCCCCTGCAGGTTTTTAACAAGCTGATCAGGCGTTACAAGTACCTGGAGAAAGGCTTCGAGGAGGAGATCAAGAAGGTGAGCCGTGCCGACGTTTAATGGGTGGATGAACGCACCACACACAGGGCGGGACTTGTGTCGAATGCAGCTCTGTGACTCGCTCGTAAAGCACACGCCTGACACGTTTGCAGCTCTGTGACTCGCTCGTAAAGCACACGCCTGACACATTTGCAGCTCTGTGACTCGCTCGTAAAGCACACGCCTGACACGTTTGCAGCTCTGTGACTCGCTCGTAAAGCACACGCCTGACACGTTTGCAGCTCTGTGACTCGCTCGTAAAGCACACGCCTGACACGTTTGCAGCTCTGTGACTCGCTCGTAAAGCACACGCCTGACACGTTTGCAGCTCTGTGACTCGCTCGTAAAGCACACGCCTGACACGTTTACAGTTCTGTGACTCGCTCGTAAAGCACACGCCTGACACGTTTGCAGCTCTGTGACTCGCTCGTAAAGCACACGCCTGACACGTTTGCTTTCACGTTTTCATATTGATCTCGTCATGTCTGTGGACTGTGTGCCGACTACAACATTTCAGCTCTCTCTACCGTCCTAATAACTGTGTCCCGAGTTGTAGTCTTTTAAAATGAGACGTGAACTTACTTGGATGGTTTATGGCAGACTGGCAGTATATTGTGATGCGAAATATAGCAACATCATTGTGTGGCAAAAAGGAAAAAGTAGATATCTTTGCTTATAGTCGTAATCTGCTGTAACCAACTACAATTGGATAAACATCTAAAATCAATATTACGGCTTCATGCCAACAATTTAATTCATACTAGGTAAGACATTTGTAACCTAGCCTACTATAGTATCAAAGTTCCTTTTTATAAATATTATCACAATGTTCGTATTAGAAATGGGCGTTAAACTAGGGCTGGGCGATAAAATGCTAACGATAATTATCGCTATATATTTTAATAATCAACATCGATCAATAAAAAAAAAAAAAAAAAATTGTGTGACCTGCAACAGGGCAGTTTTAAAACCAGAGACAGTGGACAGACTTGTCTTTCTTGCCTGCAACTTAAAGTAATGGCTTTGCTTGTCCAAATGACAATACTGACCAAATTGAGATTTATTTTTCTCTTGTCCATTTATTTTGTTTGCTTTAAAATACAGTTTGAAACCGTCTGTACACAGTAGGCTATGTGTGCTAGCAGAGCTAGTCTCCAGTTGCGAGTCACGGTGCAAATCTTTTGGTTTGTCCACCAAAAAAGCACCAAAAGATAGAAAAGAAACTAGCAGAGCCAGACCTATTCAACTCCCCTGGAGGCGTCTATATTTATGACAGCCGAAGAGTGCGTCGCGTTTCTCTGATTGGCCATGTGACCGCGGCAGCGGGAGAGAGCGGCAGTGCGGAAATAGGCTGCATCCTCCACGTCAAGAAAGACAGACAGGCATTCTCTGTGACAAACCCTAACCTTAACCAACTCCGAAATAATGCCTAACCTTAACCCTCCCTAACCTTAACTTAACCCTAACCTTAACCAACTCCGAAATAATGCCTAACCTTAACTTAACCCTAACCTTAACCAACTCCGAAAGAATGCCTAACCTTAACCCTCCCTAACCTTAACTTAACCCTAACCTTAACCAACTCCGAAATAATGCCTAACCTTAACTTAACCCTAACCTTAACCAACTCCGAAAGAATGCCTAAACTTAACCAGCGGAAGAATGCACGTTTATAGCGAGAGATGATAAACGTAAAAAAGAAAAAGAAAATTGAAGTGATTCGAACTTGTGACCAACCGCACCGCAGGCTCCACAGCACGGCGGCGTACCAGTTGAGCTAAGCGTCGATGGAAAAACAACGGGGATTACAGCTACATAATGCCGCAAGCTCTGCCGCTCTGCTCCGCGGCAGGGCTCCGCTCTGCCGCTCCGCTCTGCGGCTGCCGCGCTGCCGCGGGGCGTGTCGCAGCCAATCAGGGAAAACGCGGAAGCACTCGGCAGCACTCTTCGGCTCCAATTAAAGAATAGGCCCCCTGGAGCCACAGCCAGCAGAGAAGCTTGGAGTGTGAGGGGCTGTAACACTAAAGATGGCAACGACAAAGAATTGCTGCAAAATAAACATACACCTGTTGTTTAAAATAAAATGTAAAAAAATTATACTTATAACAATATCGATATCGAGTGATATGATAACATCATATCGTTATCGTGATATCATTTTTGGCCATATCGTCCAGCCTTACGTTAAGCACAACTTATAAGATATTCTTGCCAAATGTAGTTGTCCTTTCAAAGGCTGAGGTTTTTGATCTTTTGAGGACCGTACTAGACTCTAATCTCGCACAATTATATGGACATAATTTTGCCTGTATAATTTAGCATGTCATTTTGTGTTTGAATCTACATGTTCTCATTCATCTCATCGAGCCAGCAATGAAGAACTTGGTTGAGCCTATGCTGTCGTGTCCTCTATATCTTAGCTGGTGCAACTTTAATTTGAGAATGGAAAACATTCCTTGGATCCTATGGTTTTGTTTTGGTGGGGTGACCTGCATGCAGTGTTTCCTATACATAGATTTATGTGTTGGGTGGTAGGGGTGGGGGGGGGGGGGGGGTGGGGGGGAAATCGATACGTAGTAGTATCGCGATACTTCGTGGCGATACTGTATCGATACAGGGACGCCAAGTATCGATATTTAATTATTCATAATTTTTTTTAATTCTTTTGTATAAGGAAGTTGCATTGTTCATTTCAATACCTGTAATAGTACAGTAGTCCACACACACACACACACACACACACACACACACACACACACACACACACACACACACACACACACATGACACACACACACACACACATGACTGTAATACAAACAGTTCAGTTTGTCAGGTACATGCAACACAGATTACAGTGTTTACATTTGTCTGCTTGAGAAAATACCATGTTCTGCAATAGAAATGATTGAAGTGAGATGAACAGACTGAACTTTATTTGATTAGATAAAACATGTTGACAAAGTTTTACTTTGCAATTGAAAAAGGTAATAAAAAAAAATTGGAGAAAAAAAATCGCAATATTAATATCGCAATACTCAGCGTATCGCGATATATTTAGTATCGCGATACTATCGTATCGTGAGGTCTCTGGCGATTCCCACCCCTAGTTGGTGGCCAACCACAATATCACGGTCCCACCACAAATCTCCCAAGGTGACACAATTCAACTCTCTCTCTCTCTCTCTCTCTCTCTCTCTCTCTCTCTCTCTCTCTCTCTCTCTCTCTCTCTCTCTCTCTCTCTCTCTCTCTCTCTGTGTTATTTGCAGTTCATTTGAGCTGATTGTGTGGATGTTGCCCTCCATAAATTCACTTGATGACCTACGGTGAAACACTTACATTGGTTAAGTTTTTATCATTTTGTTTTGTTTCCTTTTTGCAGTTGCTGTTGTTTCTAAAGGGGTTCACGGAGTCCGAGCGCAACAAGTTGGCCATGCTGACCGGCATCCTGCTGGCCAACGGCAACATATCGGCCAACATCCTCAACAGCCTCTTCAACGAGAACCTCGTCAAGGAGGGTGAGTAGGGAACACTAAGGATGTAAAAGGAGAGTGTAGGGAACAGCGTTAATGTAGATGTTGACGAGGAACACTAGCAATGTGGAGGAGAGTCCGTAGGGAACATCAGCAATGTAGGGGGGACTAGAATACTAGCAACCTAAGAGTCGGTAGGGAACACTGGCAACAAAATAATCGGTAGGGAACACTAGCAAAGTCTCTGGGAACACTAGGAATGAAAGAGTAAGTAGGGAATGTTAGCATTGTTGAGAGAGTAGGGAGCGGTGGGGGGGACAGTGGCTCAGGAGGTAGAGCAGTGGGGGGGACAGTGGCTCAGGAGGTAGAGCGGTGGGGGGGACAGTGGCTCAGGAGGTAGAGCGGTCGCCTTGATCGGAAGGTTCCCGCTCCTCCCGGGCAGCGTGTCTTAAGTGTCCTGGCTTGAGCAAGACCCTTAACCCCTAATGTCTCCCTATGAGCAGGTTGGCATCTTGCATGATTGCCTCCGTCGTCGGTGTGTGTGTATCTTGAGTGAATGGGTGAATTTGAGGAACAAAATTGTAAAGCTCTTTGGATAAAAGCACTATATATACATGCACCATTTACCATTTTGGGAATACTGGTGGCATTGTAGAGTAGAGTAGGGAATACTGGTATTGTAGAGTAGGGAATACTGGTATTGTCGAGTAGAGTAGGGAATACTGGCATTGTAGAGTAGAGTATGGAATACTGGTATTGTAGAGTAGAGTAGGGAATACTGGCATTGTAGAGTAGAGTAGGGAATACTGGTATTGTAGAGTAGAGTAGGGAATACTGGTATTGTAGAGTAGAGTAGGGAATACTGGCATTGTAGAGTAGAGTAGGGAATACTGGTATTGTAGAGTAGAGTAGGGAATACTGGTATTGTAGAGTAGAGTAGGGAATACTGGCATTGTAGAGTAAAGTAGGGAATACTGGTATTGTAGAGTAGAGTAGGGAATACTGGTATTGTAGAGTAGAGTAGGGAATACTGGCATTGTAGAGTAGAGTAGGGAATACTGGAAAACCCCTTGTTTCTTTTTAAATGGAAAAAAAGGACAATACATGATTCCATTTGCAAATGCTACCACTTGTTGGCAAGGGCTTTTAAGAACCCTTTAATAGGTGGATCAGATCAGTTCCACACAGCATTTTATGTCCACCAATGTCAAGTTTTTAAAAGATTGGATATCATTTAATCTCGTATCACACTCTTCATATATCCCAGGGTAATTGTCTTTTATTCCATTGTGTGAGGGAGACTGACTTCTTTTTTTATTGTCATGGAACAGGAGTATCTGTAGCCTTTGCTGTGAAGTTATTCAAGGCCTGGATCAATGAAAGGGACATCAACTCTGTAGCGGGCAGTCTCCGCAAGGCCAGCATGGACAACAGACTGATGGTGAGTGCTCCGTCTGTCACTGTGTGGTGTGAGCTGGGCAGTGTAGTTTTTAAGAACTGTAGACGTCCATCGAAAGCTCCTCTTTCTTAGGACTACAACGATTTCATGATGGCTTCCTGTCCTTGCGTCTAAATCGACCTTTTTCCGAATTTTTTCCGAACTAATATTTAGTAATAACAATTAAAATCATTGGTAAACAAACAGAGTGCTGAAATACTGCTGTTTTGATAGGGTTAGGGTCTTTACCCTTGGCTACGATTGAAAAAGAAACGCAACATCACTTAACTGTGTTGATCTATTTGTGAAACGTTAAATACATCTCGGCCCTGTACCGATCGGGCTTTAAGGGGTCAATTCAGAATATAGCATAACTAACCTTTTAATGTATAACTTGTTTGAAACAGGAACTCTTCCCTGCCAACAAACGGAGCTGCGAGCATTTCGCTAAGTACTTCACCGACGCGGGGCTGAAGGAGTTGTCCGACTTTGCCCGAAACCAGCAGTCGATCGGGGCCCGCAAGGAGCTGCAGAAGGAGCTCCAGGAGCTGATGGCTCGCGGGGACCCGCAGAAAGAGGTGAGGAGGCTCACTGTTAGCCCTTTCACACCATCAGGGCTCCGGTTCTAGCTCCAGCTCCGTACTGGAGCCTCTGAACCTTGGTGCTCTCTGGCGAACCAGCCTGCGTTTACACCTATTTAAGCAGAACCAACGTTCCACCGTCTCCGTCATCAACGGGGGACGTTACTCAGGCGGAGGTAAACATAATGCGCGGAGAAAGGCTTAGCGAGTCAGTGCGCGAGCGCACACACAAACACATACACGCACACACACACTGTATACGTTTGAAATGAATCGTTCCAGCAAAGTAGGCACCCAGCCACCCAGCTGTGAAAACTACCAGTAGCAGGAAAGCAGCCTTTGTTCCCCTTGTGCTGTATCTAATAATAATAATAATAACTTTATTTGTATAGCACTTTTTATACAGAAATTGCAGTTCAAAGTGCTTCACAGCAGTAAAAAAAATACAGGCATTAAAAAGATAAGAGAGGTAGCAAGGTAAGGTAAATCACGGCGTCTCTGTTTACAGTTTCATTCAGTAATAAAATAAAATAGAATAGACAGAGTAAAAAGTGCAGTTTGATTCAGTTTAAAAATAGGCAAAAAATTATAAAATAGAAACACACATTCTAGGGAAAGACATAGATAAATTAGCGGACAACATATACCATAATATCAGTCACTCCTCTATTGGTACGAGAACTCGGGGTGTAGCAATAGTCGTTAAACGTAAGTTGAATATTGTACTAAAGGGAGTATGGTCTGATGTAGAAGGTCGGATAACTATAGCTAAGATTGAACATAAGAACAGGAAAATAGCGTTGATAGTGGTATACGCCCCAAATTTGTACGAAGAAGATTTCTTCACTACACTAACCAATGCAATGTTAGACATTCCCGATTACTCATTTATAATAGGAGCGGATTTTAATGCCATCTGGAACCCAAGGATGGACAAATCTTACCTCGCCTTTTCCAGCGAACAAAAGAATTCATCGAAGGCATTAAAGGATTGGTCAAAGATTACAGGTGTAAATGACTTATGGCGGTTACTTAATCCCACGACCCGAAAGTACTCTTGTCGATCTGCGAGACATAATACACTATCCAGAATAGATTATGTCTTTGCATCACAGAGACTATTTGATAATTATGAAGTGGAAATGATACCCAACGCACTATCAGATCTCTCTATTCAACCTCTCCCTGAGGCTGGAGAGGGTGCCCCAGCTCTGGAAGACCTCCTGCATTGTCCCGGTGCCCAAGAAGGGACGTCCCAGCACCCCCAACGACTACAGGCCAGTCGCTCTGACGTCACACGTCATGAAGACGTTTGAGAGACTGGTCCTGCAACACCTCAAGCCCCTGGTGCGTGACTCCCTCGACCCCCTGCAGTTTGCATACCAGGCAAACATCGGGGTGGAGGATGCCATCATCTACATGCTCCACAGAGCGTACACGCACCTGGAAAAGCCGCGCAGCTCAGTGAGGATCATGTTCTTTGATTTTTCCAGCGCCTTCAACACCATCCAGCCGTCACTGCTAGCGGAGAAGCTCTCTGCGATGCAGCTGGAGCACGGCTTGGTGGCCTGGATCAAGGACTACCTCACTGAGAGGCCACAGTACGTCAGACTAAAGGACAGTCAGTCTGACGTACTGGTGAGCAACACCGGCGCCCCCCAGGGAACTGTGCTGTCACCCTTCCTCTTCACCCTCTACACCTCAGACTTCTGCCGCAACTCCAGCGGGTGCCACCTGCAGAAGTTCTCAGACGACTCCTCCATCGTAAGCTACATCACCGACGATGATGAGGAGGAGTACAGAGCCCTGGTGGAGAGCTTCGTGGGGTGGAGCGACAGCAACCACCTCCAACTCAACACCAGTAAGACCAAGGAGCTGGTGGTGGACTTCCGGAGGGGCAAGAAGAGGCCCCCCCCGATTCCCATCTCCATCCGAGGGGTGGATGTGGAGATGGTGGACTCATACAAGTTCCTTGGGGTACACCTGAACAATAAACTGGACTGGTCGGACAACACAGAGGCCCTCTACAGGAAGGGACAGAGCAGGCTGTTCTTCCTGAGGAGACTCAGGTCCTTCAATGTGTGCAACAAACTGCTGCAGTCTTTTTACCAGTCTGTTGTGGCCAGCATCCTCTTCTATGCTGTGGCATGCTGGGGAGGCTACATCAACTCAAGGGACACCAACAAGCTCAACAAGCTGGTGAGGAAGGCTAGCTCTGTGGTGGGAGTCGAGCTACCTAGACTTGAGGTGATGGTAGAGAGGGGGATGATAAGGAAGCTGGATGCCATCATGGAGAACCCCTACCACCCCCTCTACGACGAGCTAGTCAAGATGAGAAGCTCGTTCAGCCACAGACTCATCCCCCCCCGACACTCAACTAACCGCCTCGGACAGTCCTTCATACCAGCGGCCATCAGGCTCCACAACAGTGGGCAGCGACTAGCAGCCTCCAGGCCCCACAACAGGGGGCAGCGACAGCGACTGCTACCAGACATTGACCTGGGACTTATAGGAACCCAA
Source organism: Notolepis coatsorum (assembly GCF_963971535.1). Classification (NCBI taxonomy): domain Eukaryota; kingdom Metazoa; phylum Chordata; class Actinopteri; order Aulopiformes; family Paralepididae; genus Notolepis; species Notolepis coatsorum. The sequence continues at coordinate 69,049,604 of NC_140165.1, forward strand.
GGGGGACAAAGTAGACTACCCTGGTACTTTGATTAATGTATACTCAGTAGATAGTAAATTATTATAACACTACCTCTTGCATACTGCACCTCATGTGACACTGTGAATAATGTGAATATTCCTCAGCTAGTCAGATAGTAAATTATATTGACCATATTGATCAAATTGTTTACACTGCCTGTGTTGTCTTTTACTACCTGTATACTGTGTTGTTTTACTACCTGTACCCCTCCCCCCTCCCCCCCATGCTGCTATGATGCCTGAATTTCCCCAAGGGGATCAATAAAGGAATATCTTATCTTATCTTATCTTATCTTATTTACTCCTTAAAGGTACATTTGGTATACTATCCTCCCGAGCCCCAAGATGGCGATTTAACTCGTTGCTGCTTAACAACAAGGAATTCATTACACAACTCAAAGAAGCTCTTATAGTATTCCAACGGGAGAATGCAAACTCGGTGCAAGACCCCAGAATAATATGGATGTCGGTAAAGGGAATGATCAAAGACTTCACGGATAGCTTTTCCTCCAAAATGCGCAAGAATCAAAGCACAAAACTGGATGAGCTGGAAACGCTTTACTCAACGTTATTTAATTCTCTGAAATACAACAACTCAACTCGACTAGAAAATCAAGTTAACATACTAAAAATAGAGATCAATGCCATATACAGACAACAATCGGAAATACAAATACGCAGCACAAGACAACAGCAGTACTCCCATGGTTCCAAACCCAGCCACCTATTAGCCATGCGATTAAGAATTAATGCAACATTTGCAGATATAACTACCATTAGAGCACAACAAGTACTTGTAACAGATCCTGTAAAAATAAACGATACATTCAAAGTATTCTACTCCGACTTATATAAATCAGAAATGACCTTCGATCAAAACAAAATGGACACATTTCTTAATCAAATTATTCTCCCTAAACTTTCAGAGGATGACGCTAAACAGTTAGAAATACCGATCACACTAGAGGAACTCAAGAAGGCCATAACCGCAATGAAAAGTGGTAAGGCTCCTGGAAGAGACGGTTTCCCATCAGAAATGTACCTTTCTTGTTGGGACATAATTGGCCCCTTATTACTAAATATGATCTTATACTCAGTCAAGGAGGGGAACTTCCATAAAAATGACAATATTGCACTCATAACAGTCCTCCTTAAAAAAGACAAAGACCCCAACGAGTGCGGTAGTTATAGACCTTTAAGCCTCCTCGGAACAGATATCAAACTGTACTCTAAGGTATTAGCCATCAGATTACAAAAGCATATGACGTCTTTAGTTCACCCGGACCAAACTGGCTTCATAGGAGGCCGCCTGATCACTGAGAACATAAGACGTATACTGCACGTACTTGATGCCGACAAGGAGGACACCATACCTAAGGCGATGCTGTCCCTGGATGCTATGAAGGCCTTTGACAGGCTGGAATGGTCGTATCTGTGGGCAGTGCTAGAAAGGATGGGGTTAGGAAAAGGATTCATCGATATGATTAAAGTATTATACAAAGACCCATCGGCCATGATTACAACAGGCACAATCATCTCTGAAATATTTCCGGTATCACGCTCTGCCAGACAGGGTTGTCCTCTTAGTCCCGGACTGTTCAATCTATCATTAGAGCCTTTAGCACAATATATAAGACAATCCCAATCCATAGAACCTATCGTAATCAAGGGCACACAACAAAAAATTTGTTTATATGCGGACAATGTAATATTGTTCATGAAAAACCCCAACACCACATTGCCTCATCTGCTCAAGTTGATTGAGGACTTTGGTGATTTATCGGGATTTAAGATAAATTGGCCGAAGTCGGCTTTCCTTCCACTTAACACCCCTGCAAAAAAAGATACAACCCTCCCAGGACAGATACCGATGGTAAAACATTTCAGATGCTTGGGAGTGGAAATATTCCCTACCATAAGACAAACGGTGAAGCACAACTACACAAAAATCCAAAACAAAATCAAAGACGACCTTGATAGATTGGCAAAACTTAAAAACACAGTACAAGCACGGATATCAATAGTTAAGATGGATGTACTACCTAAAATCAACTTCTTCTGTTCAATGCTACCGTTACCCCCTCCAGAGGGTTACTGGAAAAGATTACACTCCTCCACATACAAATTTATTTGGAATAACAAACCACCACGTATAAAAAGATCCACCGCACAGAGAAATAAAGCAGATGGTGGCATGGCATTTCCAGATTTTTTCCTATATTTTAAGGTGTACTCATTAAGTCCATTGACAACATGGTTTGACTCCCAAGCATTAGCATCTTGGAGAAAAATAGAAGAAAACATAGTAGCCCCACATAGACTGAAGGACATAGCATACACTAAACTACCAATCAAGCACTGTGAATGAAAATTTGGCCCCATAATTACTCATGCGATCCGGATATGGCGTGAATCACAAAAAAAAAATCCTAACCCACAAAAATGGCACAATCATACTCCCTTATTCAATAACAATGCTCTCTTAATTGGAAAACGACCTATAAGATTCCCTATATGGGAAGAGCAAGGCATACACTCATTAGGGGATGTTTTTAACAAACAGGGTTTTTGTAGTGATAAAGAAATACGCAAAAAATTTAATCTCACCAAGTCCACATGGCTTTTTCACAAACAGTTAGAGCTATGTTTGAAGTCTCACGGTGTTCCATTAGACAGACCAATTGAACACCACAGATACCACAATTCTTCTACGCAAGAGAGACATCGAGAGGTTTTGTTTCAGAATTTTATCATCAATTACTAACGTCCTCGTATGAAACCCTCCAACTTGACTCTGTCTGGAGGAGGGATATACCAGACCTGGAAAATGACTTTGATTGGCAAGGAGCCTGGGCAAATGTCCGACTTACATCAAGGAACCCGGATCATCAACAAATCAATCTTAACTATATTCACAGGACATACTTGACTCCTATAAGACTGTGCCGAATGGGGCTCAAACAAGATTCCAAATGCACCCAATGTACAAATGGGGACGAAGGGACATTTATGCACATGTATTGGGACTGCTCACCAGTTAAGGCATTCTGGAAAGATGTGACCCAACAAATATCAAAACTCGTATCTTGGAATATACCTGTACACCCCTCGGTATTGCTGTTGAATGATGTTTTTGAGTTTGCAGTGAATCCACAGCTAAAGAGATTGGTTTTATCGGGTATCACAGTAGCCAAAAAGCTGATCGCATCACGCTGGTTTCAACCGGAAAAAATGTGCCGTAAAGTTTGGTTTCTTACATATCTCGATGTAATTTACCATGAAATATCTACAGCAAGAATTCTGGGTCTCAATGAATCCAAAATGTCAATGTGGTTAGAAGTGGTGGAGAGAATAAAAGCTAGCTTATAATGGTAGTGTCTGGTTAGGTGCGAGGGATAGTGGAGGTACTTCTCAAGGTGGGGTCCGGGAGGGGGGGGTTCGAGCTGAGCATATGTGTGTAGTTTTTTTTTTTGATAACAGGTATTATGGGTATATCTTATATAAGACAACTAACTAAAAGGTGATCTCATTGGATGTGCCCTGACAATTAATGCTTGTATATCTTATCGTGTGTTGTCATGTTTGTTTATATGTTTGTTTAAAAAATAATAAAAAAATAAAATACAAAATAGAACGGACAGTAAAAAGTGTGATAAAATAGTTCAATAAAAATATACAATAACATTTACAACAGAGCATTGCTCATACCACTTAGCTTTAGTGATTTTAGAAGAAACCGCTTTGACCCCATTCACTACCAGACTACAGAAGGTTAACCTTTCACTACCACACTACAGACGGTTAACCGTGTGTGGTAGTGAAAGGGTTAACCTTATGTAGTGTGGTTGTGAAAGAGTTGACCCTTTGTCGTGTGGCACCTTCTGTATTGTCGCAGTGAAAGGGTTAATGTTGTTTGGTCTGGTCTCTTGGATTATTACACCAGGAAACTGGCAGGGGGTCTTAACCCCTTCTGGTCTCTCTTGGATTATTTCACCAGGAAACTGTGGCAGGAGGTCTTAACCCCTTCTGGTCTCTCTTGGATTATTACACCAGGAGTTGGATTGGGGTAACCTGGGCAATGGTTCTTAATAACCACCTCCATGTTTGTTTTAGATTATTGCCTACAGCAGGGAGGAGATGAAGAAATTCAACATCCTTGAGCAGTCCATGATCGCCATCATCTGGTCCAGTGTGATGAGCTCTGTGGAGTGGAACAAGAAGGAGGAGCTGGTGTGTGAACAGGCCATCAAACACTTGAAGGTACTTGATAACACAAAGTGTTCCATCAATTGGTACAAATCAAATCAAATGTATTTGTGACAACAACACGTTAATGTCCCCATGGGCCGGACACGTCTTCTTGAACTCATTCTGCGCCATCGCTTAATCCACGAGATGGCGCTAGTACGCCACCGCTGTAAATCAATGGGGGGATCACATTTATATATAGTGTTCTTACCTTGTATCTGATGTAATGCAAAAGTAATAATTAGGGATGTCCGATATTATCTGCCGATATTGGCATACAAATTTGATATCGGAAAATATCGGTATCTGTTTTTCAATTTTTATTTTTATTTTTTTAAACATTTATTTAACCTTTATTTACCCAGGCAAGCAAGTAAGAACAAATTATAATTTTATTTATTGTCAAAGTATGCATAATGTTGTGTTAATTACACGACAAGAGATATGTTTCAGCTACGCCCTGCTTCACATTCACACAGTTCCATTCACACCTGGGAGCTGCCCAGTACAACCACAGTCGACACCATTGGCCACTGAGAAACTCCACTGGAGCAGTTGGGGGTTAAGTGCCTTGCTCAAGGGCACTTCAGCGGCAGATTTTTCCTGCCGGTCCCGGGCATCGAACCGGCGACCTTCCGGTCACAGACCCGCTTCTCTAACCATTAGGCCACCGCTGCCCCCTGTGCTCAGCGAACCTACCCTGGGTAAATAAAGGTTAAACAAACAAACAAACAAACAAGAGATATGTAATGTTAATTACCTGCAATTATTCAGTTTTCTGGGGGGGGGGGGGGAAACCCTGCATATATCGGTATCGGTTGATATCAGTTGATATCGGTATCGGAAATTAAGAGTTGGACAATATCGGTATATCTGTATCGGTAAAAAAGCCAATATCGAGCATCCCTAGTAATAATCCAATTATCTGATCGCCATTGCAAATACTGCTAATGGAGGTCCGTACCACATTACCGACCGCTTCACAATGACGGGCGGGCGGGGTTACTGTTCCAATGCATCGTTGTATCTGCCTACCTCGTCTGCGTATTTAAACCCTGCCCGCATGGCTCGGATCGTCCCAGAAAATAAACTACACCATTCCCAATGGGGTGCAATACCCGCTGGAAGGCGTAGGCCGGCGGTATTTGCCCTTTTGCGAGCTCAGACCCATTCCCAACGATAACATCAGGCTGGATGGATGAAAATGAATGGATATCCGCAAATAAAAGAAATAACGATTAAAACCCGACTATACTCGTGATTGGCGCTCAAGCGATGGCAAGTTAACCCGACTATCATCGTGACTGGCGCTGAATGAGTTAAACAAGTCAAGAAGAAACATCACAATAAATCAAGAACAAAACAAAAACACCATAAAGTCCAAAAAATATCAAATAAATGCAACACTCCCAGACATACCCCACACGAAGGTAAGGAAAAACTCACTAAAACCTAGCAATAGGAAAAAATGCACCACAGGCAATGTGGAGGAGAGAAACCTTAGAAGGGCCATTCAAGTGGGGATCTCCCTTCTTGGATGTCGGTGATAGTAGTGTTGCAATAAAACAGGCAAAACAGTTGGTAAAGCATGCACAAGGTGTTCTTATTGGGGGTAATGTAATCTGAGAAACGCAGAAGCTCTCTAGAAACTATTGTGCAATGCTTCTGGGGATGGCACTGATTTATCGGATGCAAATTAATTAGCCCAGTGTTTGTTAACCCTATTCTGGCATTATTGGACAAAACTGGTGGGTGACTTCCATTGCCTGGTCATGTGACCAGTCCGAATCTGGTGGGTGTCTTCTTGTCGGACTCTGGAGAAGACGGCAGGTGCCAGCCGAAACCCGTCCAATCTTTCGCCGTCGACTAAAGACGCACTTCTTCAACCATTATCCGAAATATATATATATTTTTTAAATCTAACATTAACTAACCTTACTGTCACGCACTTATCCTTGTCCTAATATACTAACCTACACTGTAGCACTCAACACTTTGATGAACATTGTTACTCAGCTGATATAGTTGTGCCCTTTCTGATGACTTGTCGTACAGAACTTGTAAGTCGCTTTGAATAAAAGCGTCCGCTAAATAAGGCTGAGCCCGAACGTTCGAACGTTCGTTCGTTACGCTGACATTCGGACTTTAATGAATGGATTTGAACGTTCGGTGAAAAAAAAATTAAGGAGGCGCACGGGGTTGAGGCGATGTGAAGCGCTCGGCTCAACCAGTATGGTCTGACTCTGCCGGGCTGTAGCTGGATACTATTGTCCCAACCAGAGCTCTCAACCAATGCAATAGAATTTTTTTTATTGACAGGCGATTCTGCCAATTACGTCACACCGCTTGCACCCGCCTCTGCTGTTACCACCAATTGGCAAGCGTTTATTCGTTTTTTACTTCCGGCAATGCCGCCATTGATCTGCTTGCGAGAAGCACAACAGACTTACCGTAGCTAATACGTTAGCTCCCCGCTGAGGAAGTAAAATGTTTCCGTAGGTGACCCTGCGGAAGGATCATTAATGAATATCAGCCTTTTTCGGCCACGGAGCGCGAGCTTCATGGCGGGAGGTGGTTGCGTTGGAAACAACTCTGGCCGAGGGCGGACGGGCGGCAGGCGTGTTGGGAGCCCGGTGGGACCCCTCCGGCCGGTGTCTCTCTGTCTCTTCCGAGGTAGACGGTGGACGGGTCTGTTGAGGAGCCGAGGCGCGCGCCTCTCTCCCCTTCCCGTCGACCAAGAGTGAATACCTGTTATTGAACGTGTAACACTAACTATATAATGTTAATGCCACAAAACGAATGCCTTTGTTTATCTAGCCCCTTACGTGACTGCGGTGTGCAAGGGCTATTGTTTATCATAAGTAGTAACTTTGATGCAGTAGCTTGTTTATTTTCTTCTGAGTGCTTTGTTTAATTACATGTTTACATGAACAGCCACCACTGTAAACAACATGTTTTTCACGAATAGACTATGCAATGCCGCCCTCCGTAGGATCTATAATAATACAATAAAAAAAAAAAAATTATTATAAAAAAAAATAAAAAATTATTAAAAAGAAAATGTATTAAAAAATTTAAAAAAAACGAACGTTCGTTCGATAAACCCTGGCGAACGTTCGAACCCAAAAAACAGGTTTCGGGGACAGCCTTACCGCTAAATTACTAAATGTAAATGAAAAAAATAAATGAAACTCATTCCAACCGTGAATCACATGATTGTGCTTTTTGATTTTCTTCAGCAATACAGTCCTCTCCTGAAGGCGTTCACGTCCCAGGGCCTGTCTGAGATCACGCTGATGCTGAAGATCCAGGAGTACTGCTACGACAACATCCACTTCATGAAGGCCTTCCAGAAGATCGTGGTGCTCCTCTACAAAGGTGGGTCATCCTGTCCGATCACCTCTGACTCATACAAGTCCAGGCCTCCCATTGGCTAGTATCAAAAATGTGCCAAAAAAAACCTACCTTTTACAAGTGCTGGGACAAAACACAAGGCAAGAAGTCGAGTCCACACAGTGATGGGTCCTGATGCAATTACATTTATTAACACTGATGCTAATAATTTATTTTTTTTTGATCAAATTTTTTTTTTATTATTAATTACATGAAACAGGACAACACAATAACCACAGTAACAAAAAACATAACTTCACAGGAGAATAACAAACAATAATAATACAGAATAATAAATTATAAGACAAAAAGAAAAAGAAACAGCGTCCAACCTATCAAATATAGGTGGCTACTTCAATAACAAAAAGGGGTCTTCAAGACATGGCAACCTTTCCCCACCTTTACAAAGTGGAGTGACTTAAAAGATTGTTTATGAGAGTGTTGTCGCAGATTTACTGTAGATAGCCTAGGTCCCTTACACATGTTCAAGACTGCCAAACTCGCAGACGGTAAAGTGTAAGAAGAAAGAAATTCCTCTTCCAAGTTGGTTGACAGGTCAATCAGTCTGCCAATATTAGTCCCTTGGGGAGATGGCATGTGGATTGACATATAGCGCAGAATAGCTAAATACCAACCCCCCCTAAAATCCCCCCAGCCAAAGTTAAGAAGGACAAGACAAAAACCAAGACAGACAAGACATTTCCTCCTCCCCCTCCCCAGAGACCGCCGGACCCCCCCGATCAAGCGCCCCAACCCCGCTCAGCTGCACACGGCGGTCTTTACCTTCTCAGCTGCTGCGAACCACAGGTCAATGCCAGCCTGCCCTACCCCAATCACCCGAGCCGTGGATATCTCAAGATAAATCACATCCAATAGAGTTAGGGACCAGTTGATCATTGTCAGCTTCTCAGGCTCCTTCCATCTCATTGCTATAAGCTTCTTCGCTGCTGTGACGCCCGCTAGGACAACCCTTTTCAGTTGTACGGACGCGGGTAGTGTCGTTATATCGTTCAGGAGTAGCGTAACAGCTGTGAATGGGATAGTTAAGCCACACAGATCTGAAAGTTTGTCCGTTATTGACCTCCAGAAACGGGCCACTGGTGGGCAATCCCAATACATATGCATATAAGTGCCAGTGGCCTTTTGAGAGCACAAAGTGCACCGAGAGTCGGTTATCAGTCCCATAGCAAATAGCTTCCTAGGTGTAAGATAGGTCCTATGAATATAATTAAAATTAATTTGCTGGTGATTGGGGTTGCGGGAAGATAATGCCACATTTGCCCAAACATCATCCCAGTCAAACTCGGGGTCCAACTCCGGGATATCCACACGCCAGATTGTATCCAATGATAGATTTTTATACGTGGATTGAATTAAGAGCGTATAAAAGTCTGAGACAAACCCTCTGGATGTCGTTCTGTCCACTATGAGCCTGAGGAAGGGGTGTGGTTGCAAAGCTTGAGCCCACGGTACGCCATGCGCCCTCAGTGCTGACCTTAGTTGAAGGTAAAGAAAGAAGGACTCGCCGGGAAGATCATAAAATTCTCTTAAGTCCTGAAACGCACGGAGGCCGTTCTTATCATAAATATCCTCCAGAGTATGCACTCCCCTCCTTTGCCATTGAGGAATATTAACCGGCTTGTGTCCAACAAGTAATTGCTGGTTATTAAAAATTGGAGAGTCCAGGTGCCAAGGGCATTTAACCCCACACGACCTCTGTACATTACGCCACGTTTGGATCACGTGAGATGCTAATAATTTATTAACATCGAATTGGTACCTTTTTTCCTGTGGTCGATTTTAATACTTCACATTTTCTTTTTTCTTTACAAAACCGAACCAAAACTGAACTTTCCTTGAACGTGGCCTCAGATTCAGTTAGTCGAGTCAAGTGTTTCTTTATTAATGGGGACATTTTATGTTTCATAGCCACATGGGGGGGGGGGGGGGGGGGGGGGGGGTAGGATAGGTACATGGGTAATGGAACATAGAACAAAGTGCAAGTGATAATGACGATAGTGAACAACAGTAGTAGTGAACTGTAGTGAGTGGCAGGATTCAATCAGACAGTAGTCCGGGTTCGCACAAGGTCCTTGAAGTGCTTAAAGTGCTAGATTCTAAAGTCCAGGGCCCTCATTCATCAACGTGTTCTACGCACAGATTTGTGCTTACCCTGTGCGTACGATCATTTCTAAGCAAAGAGTGGGATTCATCAATTTCAACTTGAACTTGACTTCGTGCTTATATTTACGCACAGCTCGGACCATGCGTACCTGGCGCCCAGTGGTAGAATATATTATTACAACAAGGAAATGAGCTTCTGTGCATAATAACACTGGATGTTCTGTATGAACCGTAATTCATTATAGTTCATTGTAAAATAGCAACAGTAGTGTAATTATGGTCAAAACCCTATAAATAGCATTTGGAATAATAGATCTTTCTCTCAGAATGAATGCAGCATGGTTTATATAGCGTTATCGGAATATACGGGGTGTAGGCTACTGACTGACTGCGCTCCGCGTAGCTTGATTGATTGATTGATTGAAAAGTTTATTAACAGATTGCAGAATGGGTACAGTACAGTACAGCTCAGTACATACAATTGTTAAGGGGATGCAGACCAGAGAAAGACTTTCGTCTTGTTTACATCAGGGTCCCCCATTTTCAATTCATCATAAATCATAAAGCTCAACTCGTTATTATTTTGCGCACAGACCGCCGAAACACGGGAACGTTTTGATTATATTTAAAAGGCTTTACGTTAAACGAAACAAGTGGAATTTCGAAGCTGTAAGCAGAATACAAGTCATATGAATATAGTGTTCTTCCCCCTTTTTACTGTATAAAAAATAATAGAAAACGCATTGCAATGACACCAGATAGTGGACAGACTATGTATATGATGGGATTCAAGTTCATGTATTGAAAGGCAGGCTACATCATACATGCAGTGAGATTCATTGTTCTTGTATATGCTCTCATATTATTGTTTATATAGGCTACCCAATACTGACATCAAAATAGATTGTAGTATGCCTCTAGAAATCATATGCAGCAGGTAGAAAATTGACGGGGGATCCATCGCGATTTGGAATAAAATTGAGGAGAACTTTAATCCCTGGGTATTAATCAAACAACACGGGAAAAGGCAGTCATATTCCAGCGCGGTCTTTATTAGCCGACAACAAAATAGATGCCTCTAAAAATCATATAGCCAATCGAACACAACTAATAAAGGCATTCATATTACAGCACGGTTATAATGACACACAACCAACGCCAAACAGTGGTCAACGAACGGTCTTTATTAGTATTTTGAGCTGTCCAGGCAGAATTGCAGCAATGGTCTTAGGGAGCCGTTGATATCTGACATCACCGTTTACAAGTCCGCCTTTTATTTATCCCATAATACGCGATAGTGTCTTCTTGGTTCGACAGCAGTGAACAATCTTCGTGGAGTTTCTCAGAGTTCCGCTCGGGTCAGTCCATTATTTCACATCCCATGGGGGGTGTTTCCTCATTTTCATGACCATATATGGATAATCATGCACGAGCATTGACGGTAGAACAAAGTGGTATTCATCAACACGGAGGAGCATAGAGCCTGCGTACGCACGTGTGATGAATCCCGACTTCCCTGTGCGTACACTGGTTCTACATTCCGTGCTTACGTGTGGAAATAGAACATGTTCTACGCACACATTGATGAATGAGGGCCCAGGCCTGGAATTCCTTGAAAACAGCCAATTTTTTTACAAGGTGCTTAAAAAGCCATTGAAATTCAAATCACCATTTGCATTGAAAGTTGTGTTCATTCATGATAAAATTGTTCTGAATCAAGAAATAGATTTATTTTTATTTAAAGTGTAACTAATTGTCGGAAATTGGTTTTAAGCCATACATATTGGATCCAATTAATTTTTCTATAAAAAAGCATTTAAAAGTGAATTGTATCTTTTTAAAATGCCCTTTTAAAATGAAAAATAGTGCTTGGAAAAGTACTTGAATTTCATTTTGCAATGTCTGTGGGAACCCTGGGTAGTAATGGTGATGATGGTATACATGGTCTAAACCTTGGTAACGCACGGCACCAGAGTCCGTGCAGTGTTTATTATTAAGAGTCCGATGGTCCTGGCAGTTCTTCAGTTCTCCAGCATGTTAGCAGGCTGTGTCCACGGGTCTCTTCTGCCTGCATGGCCTCCGGTCCTGACGCACGCTGGTTCTTTTCCCCGTCACAGCGGACGTCCTGAGCGAAGAGGCCATCCTGAAGTGGTACACTGAGGCCCACGTCGCGAAAGGGAAGAGTGTTTTCCTTGAGCAGATGAGGAAATTTGTAGAGTGGCTGAAGAACGCAGAGGAAGGTAAAACAAAATTTATGGATTTCCTTTTATTCTTTTTTAATGGCAGTATGCAATCCTTAAGAGGCTAATAAATGAAGTACCAATGCAGAGATCTTGACCCCCATAAGTGGCTGATGAATGAGAAATTGTATTCAAAAGGTTGAGGCCTTTTTATTGACTGAAACCAACTTGGGCGGAGTGCAACACGTGCAAAGCTTGACCATAATGTGTTTCTGTGTCTAAATGAGATCTCAAGGCACACATTAAAAATAAAGAGTTTGATGGCAAAGTTGACCGAATTGATTGCCTATACAGAGAGAAGTATTTTGATGCCTCAAAATGATGTTTTGGTTTGATTGGCGGGGAATGAGTTCCCCGGCCTTTTTATTGACTGAAACCAACTTGGGCAATTTCAGTGTTTCAGAGTGTTGACGTATATCTATTTCTTGTTTCCCCCGACCACAGAATCTGAATCTGACGAGGAAGAAGGGGACTGAGGCCATCCATCCCTAGGTGCATTATTATATCTTTTTATTTTATTTTATGAAAAACAACCCTAAGAAGCAGCGGGAGCCGTCACTCACAATGCCCCTGTTTTTCAATTCTACCTCCTGTTTTTCTCCCCCTCCTCCCCCCGCAACATTTAGATGTAATAAAAGGGCTGCAACGGACCGTTGACTCCTTTATTCGTACGATTGACAAGTGCACAGGTTTGTGAATTGAACCTCCCATCATAAATTCACAAGGTAATAATGTTACGTGTTACGCTTGTAAAAAGGGAAGTGGAACCAAAACATAACCACCCCCTCAACTGTTGGTGTTCGCATGCCTTCTGTATTCTGGATATCAAACATTCCACTCGATTGAAACCGCTGCTTCCAGTGCTTCAAATCTTTAACCCAAGATTTACACGTTCACACTGGAGTACGCCTTCTTGCCGTGCGACTTAAAAGGTGCCCTAAAATGTTAATTATCGCCTTTTTGACAAAGGTTTTCTCGCCCTGCTCTTTGTCTCATGTTGACTCCTGTTCTTTTAAACACAAGCCTTCTCACTTAGATCCCTGTGCCATCGGCGCAGTGAGACGACATCCCTTAAAAACACATCCTGCGTGTGAACTGATTATTGGTTTCTACTTTCTTTAATCTGATAAACCAATTGACTTTTTTATGAAATAAAGGATTATTAAAATGATTTCGCTGCCTCTTGTGCATTTTTATAAAAAAATTATTTTTATTTTCTGCCATTAGTTTCAGCATTTTCAGTCACTTTGGGGAACCCGGTCACAGTTAGTGGTTGACCGATATGGGCTTTTCAATTGCCGGTATTTAGAGAGCAGGGCAGTCGATTGCCTATATATATATATAATATATATATATATATATTATAATGCAGATGTGTTTTTATTTTTTGCATCGGTTAAAATTACAACAATTTCAAGGCGAGACTACCCCCGAAATCGTCTTTTTCTCTCGACGATATTGAGATGTCTTATTTCAAATTAGTGGCGATACAAATACAATTTGTAGTTTGTAATACCGTAGTTGTTTATTTTACTTGATTTTGTCTGATTGTGTCCATAGATCACAATTACAATACAGAACTTTGAGGGCGTTTTCACAAATGAGTTTTCTTACACGCAAGAGATGAAAATGTCCCATTTCCCTAGCACCTACACACACCATACTTTCCAAATGTCTTCCTATCTATATCCTGCATCTTTTTTACAAAGGGGTTTGTTGTTATATCTATCATTCATAGCCTGATTTATAGTACATTTATACCAAATAACCTGGCAAAATCAATATTTTATGACTAGACAGCATTTCCTGATTTATGGGATGATAAAAAGACATAGCCACAATCACTTCTGTAAAAAGTGCATTGTGTTATGTGTCAACATAATGAAACAAACATTTTGAATCTGGCATCATCCAATGTGTGAGGTCTATCCTGGCGATATATGCAAATTATCACGTCACACACAGACTCACAGGAGGAAGCGGATGGATTTGATTCTGCTCTGCTCACAGAGCCCACGAAGCGCATGTGTACATTTACAGATGAACTGCAGAGAAACATCCCAATTTACCGTGCTGGTCGAGACAAATGGGAGGCGGAGTGCAACACGTACAAAGCTTGACCATAATGTGTTTCTGTGTCTAAATGAGATCTCAAAGTGCACATGCAGGGGCGTCGTTTTTGCATACCTTGACAAATTTAAATTAAAAAAATTAAAATAAAAAATTATAATTTATATATATATATATTTATAATTACAATTGTTTATGTTGATTTAGAATTCGAATGTCAACATTATGACCGAAGCTTCGAACTATTTGGTACAGCCCTAGCATGTTTTGATATTGTCAATTATCTCACTTTTACAGGTGACTAACTCCAATATGCCACACAAAAAAAGGAAAATGGACAGGGACGTTTTTTAGTCAAAGGGCAGCAGAGACAAGTGATACAGGGACACAGGTAAGGTCTTACAATGGCTTAGTGATTATAACAGTGCAGTTCAGCATTCAGTAACCCATACTTTTTGTGAACGTGTTTTTGATACTACATTCTGTTGAACACACCTCAAAACCGTACCTAAGGAAAATTGGCTCAATTGCAAGACAAATAATAGACAGTTATGATATTACATTCTGCATAATTGGTATGCAAAATATTGTGGTTCCCTGCTTTAGTCTGTTGACACATTTCTATACAAAAAATGCTTGTGTAGTCCTGTGTCGTACCTAAATGTCATAAGTGAATTGTATAGAAACTACTCACCAAAAGTGACTATTGCACAACTGATTTGACAGTTGGCTCTTACTGAAATGACGCCACTGCGCACATGGACACGGAAAAACATTAAAAATAAAGAGTTTGATGGCAAAGTTGACCGAATTGATTGAAGTATGCATACAGAGAACTATTTTGATGCCTATTATGATATAAGATGCTTACGATACAATCATTCTAAGGATTACGTTTGTAATAAATTCGTTTTGTACACTAATTGCAAGTTATGCAAATGTGAACAAATCCAAAACT
The DNA here is from genome assembly GCF_963971535.1 of Notolepis coatsorum. Lineage (NCBI taxonomy): Eukaryota > Metazoa > Chordata > Actinopteri > Aulopiformes > Paralepididae > Notolepis > Notolepis coatsorum. Next base: position 69,064,658 of record NC_140165.1, read on the forward strand.
GCATAGTGCACTTTTAAATTAGTATCTTTGCAAGGTTACCGTTTTATAATTTACATTACATTGAAAAGATACAAAGATATTTTTTAAAGCTGGATTTTCTAATACAGAAGAGGTATTATTTAGAACATTAATATTTTTTTTACTCTTATATTTTGTCCAGTAAGACTTGAAAATAGCTATTTTGTTATAGGTTGATTTAAGTTATTTTCTTGAGTTTTGTCAGATTACTTTAGGCATAATAAAGCATGTTGAGTAACTTTGTTTATAGAGATATTATTTATTTATATAAATGTCTGAATAATAATAGTCTATCCATACAGAGGAGGCATACTTTAAATATATTACAATTATAAGGCATCTTTGAGTATCATTTAAGTATCTTGAGGCTGTCCTTTTTTGGAAATCACAATATGGTCACCCTAATCACTAGTCACAATGATCTAATGAACACTAATGAACATGAACTCTCAAGGAGCACCTATGGGAGACTGCAATTCGAAACTGGCCCCTGTAAATATCCTAACCCAACCCCCTCCAATGTACAGTAAATGTCCTAACCCAGTAATACACGAGACCCTCTTCTTGGAACCAAGTAAGGTTTCGTCGATAATCCAATGTACACTAGTTACCCACCCAACCACCTCCAATGTACAGTTACCCCCACCCCACCTCCTACAATGTACAGTTTCTTCGTCAAATGTATATACTCTTTCTTTTTTTTCTTTCTTTTTTACTCTTTGTATCACAAACTACTGTATTTGTAAATCTGGTATGTCATAAATGTTATGATGAATTGAAAATGGGGGACCCTGATGTAAACGAGACGAAAGTCTTTCTCTGGTCTGCATCCCCTTAACAATTGTGTGTATTGAGCTGTACTGTATTGTACCCATTCTGCAATCTGTTAATAACATTTTCAATCAATCAATCAGAATCACAGTCGGATAAATCTGATGTTCCTGACTGAAATTATTTCCGTTGCTCATGGATTTCAACGTTATTGTGGAACCAATCGCATATGAAGCAGGATGCCCATTTCCTGTCTAGCCCAAATACTGAAGCAGTTCAAATAAATTCAGGGTTCGCTCTTGTTGTGATTGAGCACCGTATACGTCTCTCCACTAGATGTCTCCTGAATCCCTACATAAGACTTGAGTTATATTCCCCCTGCTGGATTGTCATACATTTGATTTATCATTATAAAAATATATATTGAAGCACTCTTCATGATTCAAATTTTTTTATCGTGCATTTGGCATTGTTATAAATGAGTTTGAGATGCCAGTCATATTTGATCACGCAGCCCAACAGTCGGAACTATGGCTGTGTCAAGTTCAACCTCGGGCATCTTGGTACAATTGTATCTGGTGCTAATGCCCTCTGATTCTAGAAATCGGAGGTTGGGGGGTAATTTTCTGTTTTCTATTGGGTCCCCACACCATAGATATATATTAGTGCTGTCAATCGATTAAAATATTTAACTCGATTAATCGCATGATTGTCCATAGTTAATCGCATTAAAAAAAAAACTACCTTAAACGGATCTTTTTCAAGTTCCAAGTTTTAATACTCTTATCAACATGCGAGTCAACAAATGCTTGCTTTATGCAACCATTTAACACAAAAGGATGACCCTCATGCATTGCAAATTTGCATCAAATTCAAAACAGAGTGATGCACAAAATAACTTAAAAGAAAATAATAATTTAAAACAATGAATAAAGTGTGCATGAAATAATAGGGGAAAGAAAACGTTAGGAACTTGTTACATTCACCCACACAAGGGCTGAGTAATCAATCACACACCCCCCCCCCCTCTCTCTCACACACATTCTCCCAGCTCTTTCTCTCCTGCCCCTTCCTCATCTCTCACCCCCCTCTCTCTATATATATCTCACACACACACACACACACTTCAGAAACAAACATAGTATCAATGAGAGCATCAATAATACACCTGAGTGAAGTCTAGTAAAAGAAATCTTTAAAGAAGTAAACTTTTTTTTTTTATTATTATTAATCGTGAGTTAAAAAAAATAGTGGCGTTAATAGAATCGGGCGATAACGCGTTAATACAGCGTTAACTTTGACAGCCTTAATATATATATATATCTAATTTGCCCCACATAATACCAGTCCTGTGCGAATAGACCTGTTCGCCGATGACGTTTGATTGATTGATTGATTGAAAACTTTATTAACAGATTGCAAAATGGGTACAGTACAGTACAGCTCAATACATACAATTGTTAAGGGGATGCAGACCAGAGAAAGACTTTCGTCTTGTTTACATCAGGGTCCCCCATTTTCAATTCATCGTAACATATATGACATACATGACATACAGATAGACAGTACTGCTACATCTATACATTTATGACATACCAGATTTGCAAATACAGTACTGTTTGTGATACAAAAAGAGTCCAGAAAAAAAAGTATATACATTTGACGTAGAAACTGTACATTGGATTGGGTAGGTGGGGGGGGGGGGGTGGGGGGGACTGTACATTGGAGGTGGGTGGGGGGGGGGGGGGGGGGGGGGGAGGTTGGGTAGGAGGGGTGGGTGGGGGACACTGTACAACTGTACAAACAAAACTGTACATTGGAATATTGACAAGACCATACTTGGTAATTTACTGTACATTGGAGGGGGTTGTGTTAGGACATTTACAGGGGCCACGTCATGACAAATATGCGAGCGCAGACCCGAAGCAGAAAGGAACGTAATCCTGGTCAGAACAACGGGGCAGACTACAATATATTTGCATTTGTTAGCCATGCTAGCGATCTAAACGATCAATCCATGCCAAAGCTAGATAATGTAAAAGGTGAAAGACTCACACTCACAGCCATGCTGATTTGGCAAAATGACATCCAGCCGTTTTCGTTTGAAACTACTTTTAGTCAGAGGAGTGCCATGGTTTCTCCATAGAGCCCTGTCGTATTATTTTAGCGCAGTAGCTCGCGCAGGTCCGGGGCAACTTAGTCACGTGACTCAGATGGTATTGCTGATTGGTTCGAACACGGTATGTTTGTAAACAGCGAACAGGCCATCGTATATATATAGTCTACAGTGGCAAAAGAAATTGCATGGAAAGTACAGTGATCAATATGTTATATAGTTGTGCAACATACACATTTGAATGAGGTTACAGAATGTTTTAGGAAACTAGTGGGTCACCTGTTGCTACCTTGGCCAGAGATTTCAATCGCACTGAGACTTCCTGGACTGCCAGAACCATTTCTCATTCTCATTCAAGTCATTGGACAGTTTTTATTTGTTTCGACGGGGTCAAGCATATCCTAACATGCACAGCTCACAGACATCACTTCAAATAGTCAAAGATTTAAGATCAGATCAGATATTCCTTTATTGATCTCCTTGGGGAAATTAGCATAGCAGCATGGGGGAGGGGAGGCAGGGTAAAAGTAGAAAGATGTAAATATAGGCAATACAATTCGATCTGAATATAAAACAATATAATTAACTCTGAATATAGAAATATGAGAAAAATAAACAATGTAAACAAAGGTGCAGATGAGGGTTTGTATATACTGTATGTCATACATTGTAGTTCGTGCAGGTTTTGGTGGTCACACTTCAGACATTCCTAATAGTTCTTGACTTGGCTTGTTCTAGATTAAATTAAATGTAATTGTAAGAAGGAACATTAGAGCTACTTTTGGACTACATTTAAACTTAAATTAATCCTCCAAGAAGGCACGTTTCCCTTAAAGGTGTCCGAACAGAGTTTATTTTGTAAACTGCTCACTTTTGTTTATATTCACATTCCCACCCAAATAGTTTTCTGTTAATAATAATAATAATAATAATAATAATAATAATAATAATAATAATAATAATAATAATAATAATAATAATAATAATAATTCATATACCGGTAATAGGCGGCTGGGTGGCGCAGCTGTCATTGCGCTCATCACCAACGCAAGAGACACCGGGTTCGACTCGACCAGGCACGTGCACACATAGAGCCCAATTTTTGAGCCTCATAAAAAAAGTGCCATTTAAAAAGAATTTAAAAAAAAATATTAAAAAAATAATTTTATTATAATCTTTTTTACCGTTACGCATATAGACTGCCCTTCCAACTGAAAAATGTCAGGATAGAATCAAAATATTAGGTAAAGAGAGAGAGATGCCCCATATTCCATTGCAGTTTGCACGGCCTCCTCAGCGTGCCTCTCCGCGGACCTATATATTTTATGCATAGCGTGGGTGGTGATGGTGATGATGATAGAAACCGCTGTGGCCCATACAGTTGAATGCTGGTATTACACTCACTGAGGGACACGAAGAAGTCAAGTCCGATGGGATTTTGGAATCTCAAATACAAATCGGGATTGGAATAAAAAATGCATTTATATTAAACAATACAGAATATACAGCACTTCTATTCCCTCCCCCCTGAACATTTATGGAGATGTTTGGGCCTTTTAAGTCAGTGATAAAAGTGTCTTTCAAGGATAAGTGAGGTCCTGCACTGATTATTATAGTTCGATATTCAATATTTGATCACCAAAACCCCCCAAAAAGCATAAAAAGGGTGCCCACCGCCCGAAAAGACCCCTTAAAAATCTGGGTCGCGCACTATGCGCACTCGGTTACAACACAGGTATAGTGCCCTTTTCAGCCTTTGAGCACCTGCCCCTCTAAAGTCCCTGGACTCGACTGTATATTTTTTATATTGCTTCAACAATCTTATTTGAGTTCATTGAATCTGAAAAAAAAAAAACATTCTAAAGAAAATTGTGCAAATTTAATTATTTATTTCATAACACCTCTTTCTTTCTTTCATTGAACTGGCCATTTTTGGTGAGTGAAGCGCACACCAAATCTTAGATTGGTTATTCCCTTCCCCGATTGGCTACCACTAGCCTAGCTTAAAACTCTGGGAGGGGTGTTTTTGGCCAACAGCTAGGCTAGCTGGTCTGTATCCACTTCCATTAATTTGTGCTAAGCTAGGCTAGCTAGCAGCCAGATAGTTTTCTACTGAACACACAGAGAGGAAATTGGTATCTATCTTATTGTCTCTCTCTGGAGAGCTAATTTCCCATAATGTCGGCGTGTTCCTTTAAATAATGGGTAAAACCCATCTCCTTATATGTGACCCTTTAAAGGTAAAGGTCTCATATAGAACATTTAGTTTTGCCTATAGTCTTGGTATGAATTTTCCAGTCTGAACTGTTAATCAGGCAGGAACTCTTGATCACACAGCCTTTTATAATTGGTGGCCATCCGTTTTTGGTTTAGCTGCAAAGCCTCAAGTCCTAATTTTCTTTTATAAGCCCATCTACAACTTTTCCGGCATGCAGTGATCTGTGTCAAAACGGAGGCACATACTATAAACGTGTTGACATCGCTTTGACACGTCTGTAATCTTTAGAAGACAACCGAAGACTGACTCATCAATACCAGTGTTGTACATTCAACATTGCAACAGAATAATCTGTGTAGAGGTGGAACAGAAGTAAAACTTCTGTTAACACTTTCACCACCACACTACCAAAGGGTTAACCCTTTCACAAACACACTACATAAGGTTAACCCTTTCACTACCACACTACAGACGGTTAACCGTCTGTGGTGTGGTAGTGAAAGGTTAACCTTCTATAGTGTGGCAGTGAAAGGGTTAAAAGTAAGAAAATGGAAGAGCATTGATGTTCCAACACCACAGCGATACCACATACACGAGTTCGTGGCTCTTTCTAAACACACAATGAAGTCAGTCTGAGAACATTTTCAAGTCATTTAATGATTAGGATAAAGACAAGTAAAAGTGATTATTACACATACAACTTTGATTTAGTATTGTACAAAAAATACATTTATATCTGAGCAGCTTCTCAGTGTTTGCCATGTGCAAAGGTCACTGTCAGTTCTTCAAGTACTATGATCTCTATAATAATGTTACACATTAGAAAAGATTTAGAGGTAGGCCATCATATATCTATTAATACAATTGAGGTAAAGTGTTTGCTGAATTCCAGTTAGTGTGCAACTGTGCAACATTCCCCAGTGATAAAATTTTCTGGATAAAAACACATGCGCTATAAATTGTAAGGGACCGGGTTGATTTGTAAAACGCAGAATTTAAAGGTGCAATAGTTTAATGTTTCTATGTAGTTATCATAATAAAACATCCACAGAGCTTTTAGAAAGGTGTGGAATCAAAGTATTGCTTTTACCCCCCCCCCCCAAAAAGCATTGATTAATTAATTATAAATGTTGTCGGGTCCAAAATGAATGTTGTTTAATGTTGCTTGCATGTATCCCCTCCCTACTTCCCATTTCCCCATGTGGAATGCACCTGATTGGATAAATGACATGCTGGTGCTCTAGTGCGACATCTAGTGGCTGAATGTTATCTATAGCACCTTTAACATTGATCTAATCAATGTGTAAGACAAACATGCATTGTTGCATACTAATGTAATCCACGTTTAATGTGCAAACAAAAAGTTGCCATTTTGTGTGTTTAAATTGAAAAAAAATATAAAGGTTTGTGCAATAAATGCAAGTAAACATTTGATTAGCATACTGTATTATCTTCCTAGATGAAAATATGTTTACAGATAGTTCTCTTAAAACAGAAATTCTTAGTCCATTAGACATCCCCCCCTTCCCCCAAAGCATAACAACTGTCACATATTCCAATATGCATATTGGCAGAGTATTTATAGTACTCTCTTGGTGTGTCATCCATTCCTTAATGAAATAAATAAACACAGCTCATTGGCGATGGTTGTCGTTTAATTATAATTTGATTAATTATAATTTGATTACAATCACCTGTTATTTGTCTACCAAATTGTCTGTGGCGATGATGTTACGGAGCACAATGAATACCTTTTACTTTGCTTAACATGGACTCAGACTCAGTCACATGTCAACTTACAGGTGCCACATAAAAATAATCAAAATCATAAGAAGAAAATAAATACATATTTCTTTGTCCTGCCTTCCTCAACCTGTCTGTTTCTGTCTGGTCATTGAGCCTGTTTGCAATCCAGCAACAACAAAAAATCAGCAGCTTCACTTACTAAGATTTATGTAATAAAGTAAATCTACACAAACCTATACAATTTAATATTAAAATATAAATAAAATCCTTTATTTATTATTTTCTTTTACAGCATAGTTGATATCAAATAAATGACATGTCGTAATTGAAATTCGGTTTTTCACAATTTGCACAAAAAAACTGGCCAAAATCAGGAGATTTGACCTCAACCTTGACTCTTTAACTTGGCCTCAAGACGAGTGGGGCGACCGAGGCCACAGACCGCCGGGCCAGACCGCCCGACTCAACTGACAGCAACCGCTGCTCGAGACAGACTCCAATTACAGTCATGTGACCAAATTTTTTTTTAATTTTTTTTAGGAGTGGGTCTTTAAGGCTTACTATTTGGGATACCAAAATAGATAGTCAGGTGCAACTTTACACATAGGCTCAGGTTACAGCTTAACCAAAACATATAAGACGTACAGACGTGAACAGAAAACGTTACACTATAGGCTCAGGTTACAGCTTTACCAAAACATACAAGACGTATACAGACGTGAACAGAAAGTGCATTTCAGTGTTGTGTTTTTTTTTCTTTTCTCTTTTTTTATCCTAGTATGTTGCAAATATATACAAAATTAGATAGATGTCTAGGTATGTGACTACCCCACATATATCTCTAGCATGTAAACATTACGGAGGAGGGACTAGGCATCCTTGTTGTGACAGTGTCACGTCAAACAGTTGTTGTCGTGCGCTTTTCTCCATCTCGGAGCTGTGGAGGTAAAGAAATGGTTATTTTAACCACAGAGAAGATTCCAGTGGAAACTTGTGAAAGCACCCGTTTCTTGAAACAACACTGGGTACTATTCTTGGCCGTCTTTTTTTGACATGATTTCTCGCAAAATAGCCTTTTACAAAGTTTCCCTACTACTGCAAAAATACAATTCCACGAGATCTAAGGCAGCTGTGACATAATAATCCACTGCTTCTGCCAGTTGCTCGTGTTTGTGCCACTTTCCCGTCTATTTATAGTTACTCGCCCCACTAGACGCTAAAAGCAGACACAGGCAGGCGGGCACCGTGGAATATAGATATACGGCACACATTGCAACAAAAACAAAGTGGGGGAAACCTACTGCTCTCCGGACTCACCACTTTCCTCTGGTTGCTGAGGCAGAAAGTGCATATGGGCCTCAGGGAGGAGGAGCCGCTGAGGCTGCCGGCGGCGCTCTGCAGAATGTTCTGGTAGCGCAGGCAGGGCTGCCCGTCCAGGCACTCGTCGCCCAGCAGCAGCACGTTGGCCAGGTGCGCGATGTAGCTGGACGCCAGCCGCAGCGTCTCGATCTTGGACAGCTTCCGGTCGGCCGGCTCGGTGGGAATGAGCGTGCGCAGCGCCGTGAAGGCCGTGTTGACGCTGTGGGTCCGGTCCCTCTCCCGCGCGTTGGCCGCCTGCCTCTGTTTGCTGACGCCCCCCGCCAGGCGCCGCTGGCCCCTCTGCCCCCGCGGGGCTCCGTCGTGGTGGGGGCCCATCATGCCGCGGGGGCTGCAGCCGCCGCCCGTGGATTTGTCGTCGGAGCTCTCGCTGCCGCTGTCGATGTCCTCCGTGTCGGAGGCGAAGCCGTGGGCTCCCTCGTGGCTCCCGGTGGACTTCATGGTGGCTCTCTCTGGGGTGACTGCTGCTGCGGCGGCCGCGGAGACTGCTGTCCCATCGGGCGCGCGGCCGGCTGCCTGCTGCCCATCACTTGGTGCTGGAGTGAAAATAGCACCTGGGGGCAGCAGCTGCCGCTGATCCGGTGACCGGGGAGTCCGCAGCGTCCGTCCCCTTGGCAGATCAGCTGCCATTTCTTGAATGACGGATCCTTTCTGGGTCACTACCACGCGGCGCTGGAAGAGGGGAGACAGGTGGAGCCTAGAGCCACCTGTCAGGGTCTGCTGGGCCTACAGGGTTAAATATAATCCCCCCCCCCAGGACACGCTGCAGGACGTCTCCAGGGGCCACAGGCAGCACGTCTCCAGGGGCCACAGGCAGGACGTCTCCAGGGGCCACAGGCAGGACGTCTCCAGGGGCCACAGGCAGGACATCTCCAGGGGCCACAGGCAGGACGTCTCCAGGGGCCACAGGCAGGACGTCTCCAGGGGCCACAGGCAGGACATCTCCAGGGGCCTTGCATGGTTGCCTCCGCCGTCGGTGTGTGAATGTGTGAGTGAATGGGTCAAATGTGAGGAACAGAATTGTAAAGCGCTTTTGGATAAAAGTGCTATATAAATGCAACATTTATCATTTACCATTTATTGCCCTCAAACGAACTAACTAACTAACTAACTAACTAACTAACTAACTAACTAACTAACTAACTAACTAACTAACTAACTAACTAACTAACTAACTAACTAACTAACTAACTAACCCAGAGAGAGGTGTCACCTGGAGGCCTCTAACACCTGCACCTCCCCCCAGAGAGAGGCTCTCTTATCGGGTAACCTGGAGGCCTCTAACACCTGCACCTCCCCCCAGAGAGAGGCTCTCTTATCGGGTCACCTGGAGGCCTCTAACACCTGCACCTCCCCCCAGAGAGAGGCTCTCTTATCGGGTCACCTGGAGGCCTCTAACACCTGCACCTCCCCCCAGAGAGAGGCTCTCTTATCGGGTCACCTGGAGGCCTCTAACACCTGCACCTCCCCCCAGAGAGAGGCTCTCTTATCGGGTCACCTGTAGGCCTCTAACACCTGCACCTCCCCCCAGAGAGAGGCTCTCTTATCGGGTAACCTGGAGGCCTCTAACACCTGCACCTCCCCCCAGAGAGAGGCTCTCTTATCGGGTAACCTGGAGGCCTCTAACACCTGCACCTCCCCCCAGAGAGAGGCTCTTATCGGGTCACCTGGAGGCCTCTAACACCTGCACCTCCCCCCAGAGAGAGGCTCTCTTATCGGGTCACCTGGAGGCCTCTAACACCTGCACCTCCCCCCAGAGAGAGGCTCTCTTATCGGGTCACCTGGAGGCCTCTAACAACTGCACCTCCCCCCAGAGAGAGGCTCTCTTATCGGGTAACCTGGAGGCCTCTAACACCTGCATCTCCCCCCAGAGAGAGGCTCTCTTATCGGGTCACCTGGAGGCCTCTAACACCTGCACCTCCCCCCAGAGAGAGGCTCTCTTATCGGGTCACCTGGAGGCCTCTAACACCTGCACCTCCCCCCAGAGAGAGGCTCTCTTATCGGGTAACCTGGAGGCCTCTAACACCTGCACCTCCCCCCAGAGAGAGGCTCTCTTATCGGGTAACCTGGAGGCCTCTAACACCTGCACCTCCCCCCAAAGAGAGGCTCTCTTATCGGGTCACCTGGAGGCCTCTAACACCTGCACCTCCCCCCAGAGAGAGGCTCTCTTATCGGGTAACCTGGAGGCCTCTAACCCCAAGAAAGAGACTCAAGACACAACGCTCATCTCCTAAAACCACGAGGAGCGCTGCCAGAATTACTGTCCCCAATCATTTCATCATCATCATCATCATCATCATCATCATCATCATCATCATCATCATCATCATCATCATCATCATCATCATCATCATCATCATCATCATCATCATCATCATCATCATCATTTTATTTATTCGTACATGGAGTTGTTACAGTCCAAGTGTCTTCAGTATATATATATAGTTCACTTAAAATATGATCCACTAAATTCCATGGCTGAAAGGAATAGGAAGAAGAAAACTCTTATTGTACCTGCCCCTACACACATACAGTACTGATAGACCTTATTGTACCTGCCCCTACACACATACAGTACTGATAGACCTTATTGTACCTGCCCCTACACACATACAGTACTGATAGACCTTATTGTACCTGCCCCTACACACATACAGTACTTGTAACTGAGGGGTACAATTCCCTGACTGTATTGATAAGTATGGTATCATTAAACCACTACCGCTTTATGTACTTTAACTACTGGCCATACAGTACATGATATCTAAATATGATGAACACTTTCCACAATGAAATCGGTTCCAGTCAAAGGTAATAATCAAATATTTAATGGAGCAAAAGGTACATAGAATATTTATCTTACATTTATCATTTGAATGCACTTGTAAGGCAAATGAGTACTCGTAGGCAAATCAACACTGAATGTCCAATCTCTGGTTACGCAGGAAGCAAGTATACAACCTGGCTCTTAGGGAATTACATCTATGGTACACTTAATGATATAGCGGGATATTCTGGAGGGGGGTCCTCCCGGTTGTAAGCCGGTAGGGGGGGTAGGAGAGCCGTCGGTAGTAGACCGTCTGGTCAACGATATCTATGGAGACTTCAAGTACAGAAGACAGTGCGCTAGACTCTTGATCCGCAGATGAATACACCTTGGTTCTCTTGTAGGCTGTAGCTCCACAATGAAGAAGAAGCTAGGCGACCTCAGTCTCTCTGAGCGCCGACTCAACTTGACTCCTCTCGGGGGTAAATCCAACACTCACAGGCGTCGGCGATTATCCGCTCCACAAATCACAGTACCAAAGCAAATATATATTCCAGCCGCATAGGGCTCAGCAGTCGTCGGGTAGGTAATCCAGTGTACATGTCCCTCGGTCCTCGCCTAGATCTCCTCGGATGAAAGCGCCATGTGGTCGGCCCAACCTGGATAAGACTCTAGATGACACGAGCAAGCGTTGGAGATGCTGGTCACTTTAGAACTCTAACCGCACGATGCACCATACACGATAGACTATTATTACTTAATAGAAATACGTCGCACTCGACGGTACAGTGCCAAACTCTGACAATTCAGTTATTAATTCGCACGAGGTCTCAATGCTATTCTAAGGCCAAACAGGCCATACTTCACCGCACGTCGTATCGTGGGTGAGGCTTCACGTTCTGTTACTAAGTTGGGAAGAAGGGTAAGGGACTTCTACATTTACTTGCGCCATATTTATATGCACGGTGAACAAATAGTGCCACTCTCATTTCGGTAGCCGTATCCCTGAGCGGAGCCGGGGCTAGTACGGACATGTCTCGTCGGTACCTTTGAACTTGACGCCAGGGGCTGGTCCCCTGGCGCCTGGTCCTTTGTCCAATAAGAGAATGAACTATTATGGGCTATAGTAGGCTAAAGGGATATTCCGTGTATATGTACAAGGAATATACAAGGGATATCAAACGACATACAAATACTATTCAATATATATCCATAAATAAATATATATATTCGGTTTAATCTGATCCTTCGTAACAGCCGCCCCCTAATTAGTCCCACCTAATTAGCTAAGCAGAGACAGATTAACCGCACTGTCCACTACTCAATGTCCGCTGTGAGGGTCAGTCAGTTCACAAAGTCATGGGGTCATGGTCGTCATCGATAGTATCGGGGAGCCTTGGCAGTTCTATTAGCCTCGCCACGGGTCGGGTGTAGGTCCGCCCTTGGACGAGCACTTCAGCTGCTCGGACCTTTCCATCGGCACCGGTGATCACTTTGCTTACGCGGCCAGCCGGCCACATAGCTCGGGGTAGTGACTGGTCGATAATCATGACGACTGTTCCTTCTGTCAAATTGTCTCTCTCTTTTACCCATTTCTGGCGGGTCTGTAGAGACGGTAGGTAGTGGAGTAGGAAGCTGTTCCAAAACTTGTCAGCCAATACTTGACTGTACCTCCACATTCTTCGGCCGTTCGCTTCTTCAGGCCTGTACATTGTCTGGGGTAGCGCGGGGTCCAGCCGCCCCATCAAGAGTGTGTTGGGGGTGACTGGGTCGACATCTGCTACATCACTTGAGACGTAACCGAGGGGCTTTGAGTTCAATACTCCCTCGATCTCCGTGAGGACTGTCATTAAGACTTCTTCCGCCACGGTCTGGGCCCCAAGCACGGCGTACAGGGCTGTCTTTATGGAACGTACTTCTCGTTCCCAGGTTCCACCGAAGTGAGGTGCGTTCAGGGGATTGAACTGGAAGTCAATCTGGGATGGAGCGAGGTGGGTCTTAAGTTCTGGGCCCATAGCTTGGAAGCTCTCTCTCAGCTCTCTTTCTCCGCCTTTGAAGTTTGTCCCGTGATCAGACAATAATGTAGACGGTTTTCCTTTCCGTGATGTGAATCTTCGGAAGGCCATAAGGAATGAGTCTGTGCTCATGGTTGGAAGGAGTTCGATATGTATCGCTCTGGTGGTCATGCATTTGAATACAATACCCCACCGCTTCTCGGTTCCTCTTCCTTTCTTTATATACAGCTCTGTGACCTTGTGTCGGCTGTTCAAGACTATCGGGTACTTGACGTCATCCGGTAAGTCTGGGGCTCTCCGCAGACGACCACCCACTCTGATGAGACTATGGGCGTCGCTCTCGGGGGCTAGGTGGAGCAGTCTGCTGTCTGATGGGACGGGCTTTGCTCCCTGTAGACAGTCTAGCTCATCGGGGAACAAGTCTCTCTGGGCTCGTTGTAGTAGAAGAAGTTCTGCTTCTTCGTAGTCAGCTGCTGAAATGTCAGTCGTGGGCTGAACCTCTGGGTGGTGCCACAGAAATGTCTTTAGCTGCGCACTCGGTAGGGTGAGGCAATCGTCTATGTCGGGGTCTGTGGAGACGAGTGTGTTCAATCCACAGAACATAGGTTTCTTGTTTTCGGCCTCCTCTTTACTCGCCTCCCGTGGGGTGGGTGTAGGCCACTCTTCTTCGGGGAGCTTGAGAAACTCTGGTCTGTCACTGTAGAGGTTGTGACGGGTGAGGTCATCCAGGGACATTCCCCGGGTGATGACGTCAGCTGGGTTGTGTTTGGTGTCCACATACCTCCAGCTCGCTACTTCTGTTAACTCTTGAATCTCGGTGACTCTGACTCCCACGAAGACCTTGTATCTGCACGAATCAGACCGGATCCATGTGAGTACTGTCGTGGAGTCTGACCACAAGATTGTTCTTTGCACCGGGATGGTGAGTTCACGTTGGATTAACGTGGCGAGCTGCGCTCCTGCTAGGGCTGCGCAGAGCTCTAGACGCGGGATAGATTGTTGCTTTCGTGGGGCTATTCTTGAGCGAGCCAGGATGAAAGCAGTATGTATTTCTCCTCCCTCCTCTCGGGCACGCAAGTAGGCCACCGAACCGTAGGCTACTTCGGAGGCGTCGCTGAATACGTGCAGGTCCATCTTGCATGTCTCTGGCCTCACTGTGGGTGGGAAGTAGCTGCGGCGTATGTTAACACCTGGGAGTGAGCGGAGTTCCGTCTCCCACTCTCTCCATGTGGATGCAAGGTGTTCGGGTATGGGATCGTCCCAGCCCTGGTCCTTGTCCCATAGCGCTCTTACAATCATCTTTGCCCTGGTGGTGTAAGGTAGAATACATCCCAACGGGTCATATTGTCTGGCGAGTGTTCTGTATACACTCCGTCTGGTGGTCGGTATTGCCGTCGACCTTCCCTGCTCCTTGGTCAGGGGTTTGTGTCTATAATGGAGCGAGTCTGTTTTGAAGCGCCAGACTAGTCCTAGTGTCATTTCTTGGGCTTCTCCTGGGATGGTCGCCATCCAGGTGTCGCTGCTCGCTGCCTTGTCCTCGGGGGAGAGGCTGCGCAATACTTGCGGGTCGCTGCTGGCCCACTGCCTGAGATCAAAGCCGCCTTTGATCAGGGAGGCGCGGAGCTTGAGTAGAAGAGCCTCGGCTTCTTCTGGCGTCGAGGCGCTTTGTAAACAGTTGTCCACGTAGAAACTATTTGTCACACTTTGTCGGACCTCTTCATCTGCTGCTGGGTCCTCTGCGACGTGTTTTTGTAGTGCAAACGTAGCACAGCATGGGCTGCATGTGGTTCCGAAAGGGAGGACTTCCCATTGATAGATGGCTGGGTGCTCATCTCCGATCCTCTCTCTCCATAGGAACCGCAGCAGGGGCTTGTCCTCCTCCACTAGTCTCACCTGCAGGAACATCCCTTTGATGTCGCCGCTGATAGCCACCTTGTCCTGGCGGAAGCGTAGTAGCACGCCTAGTAGAGAGGGGCCGAGTGTTGGGCCGGGCAAGAGCTCTTTATTCAGATTTTGTGATCCGATCTGGTAGCTGCAGTTAAACACAATACGATCCTTGCCGTTGTGGTGGACCTTGTGGTGCGGCACGTACCATGATTCGGTCGTCTGATCGGCCTCTTTAATGTCAATTCTCTTTATGTGTCCCGCTGTGATTAGCTTGTTAATCTCAGCGCGGTACACGGCCTCTTGAGCGGGGTCTTTGGCTAGGCGCCGCTCTGTGTTCAATAGATACCGCTCCGTCGCTTCTTTTGTGGCGTGAAAGGTGGGCATTCCCTCTCGCCTCAGGAGTGGAGTTGCGTATCTCATCACTCCGTTGACTGTGACTCTCTTTGTCCCTTGCTCGAGGAGGGCTATAGCGTAAATATCTTCCTTAGAACGAATGTCTTTCTTTTCGTTCTTAAAGGGCATTGTCTCTAGTGTCCATAGCCTCTCGACATGCTGCAGGAGAGTAGTGTCTTCTTCTGTCACTCTGGAGTGGAGGCAGCTAGTGGCTGCTGTTCGGTTAAGAGACTTGGCGAGGGGGCCTTGTAATGTCCATCCTAGGCGGGTCTCGACTGCTGCAGGACAACCTCTGGGTCCTGTATGGACCCGGTCTATCGGGACTACGAGGTCTGCATGGTCGGAGCCCATCAGCAGGGTCGGGGTGGCACCGTCCATGAGCGGGACAGGCAGCCGACGCAGGCGCACACATTCATCCATCAGCTTGGCGATGGGGTAGGTGCACTGCGATAGTCCTATTTCTTGGCTGGTGAAAGCATTAGTAATCCTATACCGTCTCTCTGGCTGCCCGCTTGCTGCGATAGCGAAGGAGACACTCCCACCCCCCATCGTCTCCAGATCTCTTCTTATTGTCCGAATCGCCATCTGGTCCCCGCTCCCCCGCAGCCCCAGCTGGGCCGCAGCGGACGCGAGGAGAAGGGTCTTCTCTGACCCGTCATCAAGGACGGCGTAAGTGTCCATGACCTTATCCTGGTAACTCAGTGCCACGCGGACCACCTTTAAGAGCAACTGGGCGCCCCCGCTGCTAGCGGGGTCAATGTACATAACACTTGCCTTTGTGCTGCTGGATGGTGCAGGCTTTCTTCTGTTACTGTCGTGCAGGACATCTAGGTGGGCTCCGCCACACCGACCACACCTCTTCTTTAGGCGGCACTCGGCTGCCATGTGACTGCGCGCACATCGGTAACAGCGCCTGTTGGACTCCATCCAGTGACTCACTTCTTCAGCGGTCATCTTCTTGAACAGGTCACATTGTGATAACCAGTGTTCCTTTTCGCAGTACGGGCACACCATCTTCCACTTCTCTTTCATCGAGGGGGTACTGTGGTTCTTGCTGCTCGGTACTGATTCTGATTGGTGCATGACAGTCACCAATCTTCGGCCATCGTTTACTCTCCTAGGTCCCTCTCTGGAGCTTGGTGTGCTCCGCACGAACGTATCCAACCGTAGGCTGCTGACTTCTCTCGCCAGGAAGTCGGCTAGGTCTAGGAGGGATGGCTCGGGACCGTTAGGATCACGGTGGTCTCTTTGCCGCCTGAAGCGCTCCTGTCGGGCGGGCGGCAGCTTCTCTAAAATCCTCTCGACATTCGAGTTTGCGTATAGTTCGTGCATACCCTTTTCTCGTTGCGCCCCCAGCATCCCTACCAGGGATTGTACTTTGATAGACAGGTCGTCTAGTGAGCGATTGTCTGTTGCTGGGGGTAGGCGGTCAATATGCCTTATCTCTTGTATTACGTAATCCCATATACGTCCATATCTTTGGTCTAGTGCTGCTAGAGCCGCGGTGTATGGGGTCGTAGAGGTGGCATAAGATAGCGCTATGTTGTGCGCTCTGGGCACTTTCAGGTGCTTCAATAGGATAGCATACTTGTGGCGTTCATCAGCTACATCCACCATCATTGTCTCTAAGCACATCCGTAGCTCCGTGTACTGTGCTCGGTTCTCATGGGTGAAGTCTGGAAACGTCGGTGTGCCAATGTATGACGCCGTGGATGGCTGGCACATCGGTGAGCGTTGGAAGAGAGGCCTCCTAGGCGAGTCTCCTCTTACGCCTCTCGGTGGGCTGGTACCGGCAGGGTACCATGGCCCGCTGGTCCAGGTGCTATTCCTCGGGACTGGTCGTGCGTCATGCTCACCCGTGAATAGAGTCGGGGGTCTGTAGCGCAGAGCCGCGGGGGTATAGCCTGGGCTGTACTGGACCTCCTGGTCCTGTGGAGTACTGTGCTGCTGTCGGGCTTGACTCTCCTCCTCTCCCTCTTCTTCCTCTGTCAGGTCATCTAGATCCTGTAGTCATCTATTTAGCCTCTCCGCGGTGTACGCCGTTCCTTCCTTGTAGCTGGGTCTCACTGGGACCAGTCGGGGAAGGAGTTCGGAGGGGGGTATAGGCTCTCTCTGGTGGTCGGGCTCAGGGTCGCTTAATCGGTTAGGGGAGGGTGCCCTTGACCCGTGTCTTGACGAGGCCCTGGAACCCCTTGTGGAGGGAGGGGGTGTTGCCCTGGCGATCAGCTGCTCCATTAGCTGCGCTTGTAATCGGTCGCACTCGGCTTCGCGCTTGGTGAGAGCGATGTCGCGCTCTGCTTCTCTTTGGGCACCGGCAGCGGCACGCTGGGTGTCGGCCCGGTCTCTTGCCATATTCTCTTCCGTCTGAAGGCGTCTCATCTCCAGACGTATACGCTCTTCGTCGCTCCGTTGCTGCGCTTGAATGCGTTCTCTTTCCATAGTAGAATGTTCGCGCTCACTAAGCGTCTGTGCTTGGAGCCGATCGCGCTCTGTGGATGCTGCTAGGCTGGCGAGGAACGCCTGTGCCAGCATCTTGTCCGCCTCGCTGGGGGAAGACGCTGGTTGAGGTGATCCGCTCCTGGCAGTACTCGTTGGGGATGCGTTCTCCTGCGGGGAGTCCTGGAGCTCTATCTCCTCGGCGCTCTCCTCATCTTGTTCCGTGCAGAGTTCCATCTCTGGAGGGTTGTCTTCCTCCCGGAGCTCTCCGGAGACTACTTCTTCGGTCTTGGCGGGGGGTAAAGTCGTGTCAGTTCCCTCCTGGTCCCCACCGTGAGCTTGGTCAGTTACATTAGAACCCACTAGGGCCTCTGTGGTCGGGGTATCCTGGTTGATAGGGTCGGACATAATTTTACTTTCTACTTTTACCGCGTTTACCGTTTGTAGAAGGCTAGCAGCTTGTGACTGCAACTTGTTCCTGTTTGCGGACGACTCAGCCCTGCTGGTCTCTGACAAGAACAAGTTACAGGTTGAAAAAGCCCTCAGCTCGGAACTAGGCAAAATCTGCATATGGCTCGCCGACAACAAACTATCATTACACATGGGCAAAACAGAGTCCATTCTCTTCGGTTCAAATAACAAACTCAGCAAGACCGACGGCTTCTCGGTTACAGTGGGTGACAATATTATCACAAGGAAAGATGAAATTACCTACCTGGGTTCCATCCTAGAGGCTAATCTTTCCTGTGACAAAATGGCATCCAATGTAATAAAAAAAGTCAACCAACGAACGCGATTCTTGTACCGGATCTCCTCTCTGGTAAACAAGAATACCCTGAAGACTCTAGCAGGAGCACTCATTCAAGGGTACTACGACTATGCTTGCACCTCATGGTACCAAAGCACCTCAAAGGCACTAAAAAACAAATTACAAACATCTCAAAACAAGCTAGTCAGACTACTACTTGACCTGACTCCTAGAACCCACCTCACCCCTGCCCACTTTGACAACCTAGGATGGCTTAGAGTAGACGACAGAGTACAGCAACTTGCAATGGGCCTGGTCTACAAGATACACTACGCGACCAAGGTACCCATGTACATGTCAAAATACTTCCCAAAGGTCAGTGAATACCACGATCACAACACCAGAGGGAGCTCCACAAATCATGTAAAACCCAGATTCGGCTCAAACAAGGGACTAAACACGTTTCGCAATTATGCCACATCAATGTGGAACGCCCTGCCTAAAGCTGTAAAGGAATGTGAATCACTACCCACCTTCAAAAACACTCTCAAAAAACACCTACGTGAGACTGCAATTCGAAACTGGCCCCTACAAATGTCCTAACCTAGTTGTACAGTAAATGACCAAGTAAGGCTTTGTCAACATTCCAATGTACAGTGTAAAATGTGTGTGTGTCCCCTACCCAACCCCCCCCCCCCCCCCCCCACCTCCAATGTACAGCCCTCACCCAACCCACCCAACCCCACCCCACCAACCTCCTCCAATGTACAGTTTCTACGCCAAATGTATATACACTCCTTTTCTGGACACTTTTGTATCACAAACAGTACTGTATTTGCAAATCTGATATGTCATAAATGTATAGATGTAGCAGTACTGTCTATCTGTATGTCATGTATGTCATATATGTTATGATGAATTGAAAATGGGGGACCCTGGTGGAAACAAGACGAAAGTCTTTCTCTGGTCTGCATCCCCGTAACAATTGTATGTATTGAGATGTACTGTACTGTACCCATTCTGCAATCTGTTAATAAACTTTTCAATCAATCAATCAAAAGGTAGTATACTGGCAGCGTAATCCTCTAAGTACTGAGGTGGCTGCCGTCTACGCTGCGGGCGTTCTACTTTAGGAGGACCGTTTCGTGGAGTGTTCATCATAGGCCATTTCAATATTAATACCACTATATTAATATTACACTAATTACCCTCCGGCTCGAAGGACCAATTGTAACTGAGGGGTACAATTCCCTGACTGTATTGATAAGTATGGTATCATTAAACCACTACCGCTTTATGTACTTTAACTACTGGCCATACAGTACACGATATCTAAATATGATGAACACTTTCCACAATGAAATCGGTTCCAGTCAAAGGTAATAATCAAATATTTAATGGAGCAAAAGGTACATAGAATATTTATCTTACATTTATCATTTGAATGCACTTGTAAGGCAAATGAGTACTCGTAGGCAAATCAACACTGAATGTCCAATCTCTGGTTACGCAGGAAGCAAGTATACAACCTGGCTCTTAGGGAATTACATCTATGGTACACTTAATGATATAGCGGGATATTCTGGAGGGGGGTCCTCCCGGTTGTAAGCCGGTAGGGGGGGTAGGAGAGCCGTCGGTAGTAGACCGTCTGGTCAACGATATCTATGGAGACTTCAAGTACAGAAGACAGTGCGCTAGACTCTTGATCCGCAGATGAATACACCTTGGTTCTCTTGTAGGCTGTAGCTCCACAATGAAGAAGAAGTTAGGCGACCTCAGTCTCTCTGAGCGCCGACTCAACTTGACTCCTCTCGGGGGTAAATCCAACACTCACAGGCGTCGGCGATTATCCGCTCCACAAATCACAGTACCAAAGCAAATATATATTCCAGCCGCATAGGGCTCAGCAGTCGTCGGGTAGGTAATCCAGTGTACATGTCCCTCGGTCCTCGCCTAGATCTCCTCGGATGAAAGCGCCATGTGGTCGGCCCAACCTGGATAAGACTCTAGATGACACGAGCAAGCGTTGGAGATGCTGGTCACTTTAGAACTCTAACCGCACGATGCACCATACACGATAGACTATTATTACTTAATAGAAATACGTCGCACTCGACGGTACAGTGCCAAACTCTGACAATTCAGTTATTAATTCGCACGAGGTCTCAATGCTATTCTAAGGCCAAACAGGCCATACTTCACCGCACGTCGTATCGTGGGTGAGGCTTCACGTTCTGTTACTAAGTTGGGAAGAAGGGTAAGGGACTTCTACATTTACTTGCGCCATATTTATATGCACAGTGAACAAATAGTGCCACTCTCATTTCGGTAGCCGTATCCCTGAGCGGAGCCGGGGCTAGTACGGACATGTCTCGTCGGTACCTTTGAACTTGACGCCAGGGGCTGGTCGCCTTTTCCTTAATGATAAGCAAGCAGTGCAAGAATGCGGAAGCATTCTACCGTAGTGGCGTGCGGTAATGCGCCTTTCATTTTCCGCCGCCCAGCGCCCGTGCGTGCACCGGCGGCGTGCTCGCTCAGGTGCGTGCGTGCGCCGGCGTGCTCGCGCGAGGTGCCCGCGCATGCGCATGAGATCCCGCCTTGGTTCGACACGAGCGGAGCTCAATATATATAAGTCACCGCCCCTTATTCAGTATCTAGAAATAGCTCAATTGGCAAGACTACATGGCTTTGGATCCTATGGCTCGTTTGCTGGCGAGTTCGAATCCCATCGAATATTTTTTTTTTAACGTGATTTTTTTTTTTAACGTGTATTCTTTCGCCGGTTAAGGTTAGGCATGGTTAAGGTTAAGGTTAAGGTTAGGCATTGTTTCGGAGTTGGTTAAGGTTAGAACGGTTAAGTTTAGGCGCTGTTAAGGAGCTGGTTAAGGTTAGAGTTTGTCAAAGAGAATGGCAATATAATTTCTATGGTTAAGGTTAGGCATGGTTAAGGTTAAGGTTAAGGTTAGGCATTGTTTCGGAGTTGGTTAAGGTTAGAACGGTTAAGTTTAGGCGCTGTTAAGGAGCTGGTTAAGGTTAGAGTTTGTCAAAGAGAATGGCAATAGACAGCCTATTTCCGCGCGACAGCTCCCAAAGCGGGCCTGAAAAGAAAGGCGCTTTACCGTAGTGGCGTGCGGTGACGAATGCTTCCGCATTTTTGCACTGCTTGCTTATCATTAAGGTAGACGCGGGCTGGTCCCCTGGCGCCTGGTCCTTTGTCCAATAAGAGAATGAACTATTATGGGCTATAGTAGGCTAAAGGGATATTCCGTGTATATGTACAAGGAATATACAAGGGATATCAAACGACATACAAATACTATTCAATATATATCCATAAATAAATATATATATTCGGTTTAATCTGATCCTTCGTAACAGTACTGATAGACCTTATTGTACCTGCCCCTACACACATACAGTACTGATAGACCTTATTGTACCTGCCCCTACACACATACAGTACTGATAGACCTTATTGTACCTGCCCCTACACACATACAGTACTGATAGACCTTATTGTACCTGCCCCTACACACATACAGTACTGATAGACCTTATTGTACCTGCCCCTACATACAGTACACTGATAAACTTTATTGTACCTGCCCCTACATACATACAGTACTGATAGACCTTATTGTACCTGCCCCTACACACATACAGTACTGATAGACCTTATTGTACCTGCCCCTACATACATACAGTACTGATATACCTTATTGTACCTGCCCCTACACACATACAGTACTGATATTCCTTATTGTACCTGCCCCTACACACATACAGTACACTGATAGACCTTATTGTACCTGCCCCTACACACATACAGTACACTGATATACCTTATTGTACCTGCCCCTACATACATACAGTACTGATAGACCTTATTGTACCTGCCCCTACATACATACAGTACTGATAGACCTTATTGTACCTGCCCCTACACACATACAGTACTGATAGACCTTATTGTACCTGCTCCTACACACATACAGTACACTGATAGACCTTATTGTACCTGCCCCTACATACATACAGTACACTGATAGACCTTATTGTACCTGCCCCTACACACATACAGTACACTGATATACCTTATTGTACCTGCCCCTACATACATACAGTACACTGATAAACCTTATTGTACCTGCCCCTACACACATACAGTATTGATAGACCTTATTGTACCTGCCCCTACACACATACAGTACACTGATAGACCTTATGGTACACTGATAGACCTTATTGCATTCATCTAAAAATTTTTGGACCTTATGGTGTTCTTGTTCTGTTCTTGACTTATTGTTATGCTTTCTTCTTGACTTATTTAAAGAAGACCTGTACGGCCCATGGGGACATTAACGTGTGTTGTCGGGCCTTATAAATAAATTTGATTTGATTTGATTTACACTGATAGACCTTATTGTACCTGCCCCTACACACATACAGTACTGATATAAGATAAGATAAGATAAGATATTCCTTTATTGATCCCCTTGGGGAAATTCAGGCATCATAGCAGCATGGGGGGGAGGGGGGGGGGTACAGGTAGTAAAACAACACAGTATACAGGTAGTAAAAAACAACACAGGCAGTGTAAACAATTTGATCAATATGGTCAATATTGTTTACTATCTGACTAGCTGAGGAATATTCACATTATTCACAGTGTCACATAAGGTGCAGTATGCATGAGGTAGTGTTATAATTTACTATCTACTGAGTATACATTATTCACAGTATCACGGTATCCACTGAAATATACATTATTCACAGTATCACAGTATCCACATAGGGTGCAGTAAGCCTAAGGTAGTGTAGGTTGTCCTCCTTGGGTTCCTATAAGTTCCAGGTCAATGTCTGGTAGCAGTCGCTGTCGCTGCCCCCTGTTGTGGAGCCTGGAGGCTGCTAGTCGCTGCCCACTGTTGTGGAGCCTGATGGCCGCTGGTATGAAGGACTGTCCGAGGCGGTTAGTTGAGTGTCGGGGGGGGGGGGGGATGAGTCTGTGGCTGAACGAGCTTCTCATCTTGACTAGCTCGTCGTAGAGGGGGTTGTAGGGGTTCTCCATGATGGCAGCCAGCTTCCTTATCATCCCCCTCTCTGCCATCACCTCAAGTCTAGGTAGCTCGACTCCCACCAGCTAGCCTTCCTCACCAGCTTGTTGAGCTTGTTGGTGTCCCTTGAGTTGATGTAGCCTCCCCAGCATAGAAGAGGATGCTGGCCACAACAGACTGGTAAAAAGACTGCAGCAGTTTGTTGCACACATTGAAGGACCTGAGTCTCCTCAGGAAGAACAGCCTGCTCTGTCCCTTCCTGTAGAGGGCATCTGTGTTGTCCGACCAGTCCAGTTTATTGTTCAGGTGTACCCCAAGGAACTTGTATGAGTCCACCATCTCCACATCCACCCCTCGGATGGAGATGGGAATCGGGGGGGGCCTCTTCTTGCCCCTCCGGAAGTCCACCACCAGCTCCTTGGTCTTACTGGTGTTGAGTTGGAGGTGGTTGCTGTCGCTCCACCCCACGAAGCTCTACACCAGGGCTCTGTACTCCTTCTCATCATCGTCGGTGATGTAGCTTACGATGGAGGAGTCGTCTGAGAACTTCTGCAGGTGGCACCCGCTTGAGTTGCGGCAGAAGTCTGAGGTGTAGAGGGTGAAGAGGAAGGGTGACAGCACAGTTCCTTGGGGGGCGCCGGTGTTGCTCACCAGTACGTCAGACTGACTGTCCTTTTTTTTTTTTGATCCACTTTTTCTCCCATTTTCCATATTTTTCTCCCATCCCAATTTCGTATCATCCAATTCAACCCTCCCCTGTCACGAACGCTGTTTCTTGCCTCCCACAAGCCGGCTGCAATGTGGACTAAGTCATACATAGCACAAGTCCCCTCCGGTACTTGAGGTAACAGCAGTCGCATCTTTTCACCTGCGCAGCTCGATCTCTCAGTGTCGAGGAGTAACGCGTGGGAGGCTCA
This sequence comes from Notolepis coatsorum, assembly GCF_963971535.1. Taxonomy (NCBI): domain Eukaryota; kingdom Metazoa; phylum Chordata; class Actinopteri; order Aulopiformes; family Paralepididae; genus Notolepis; species Notolepis coatsorum. Next base: position 69,089,121 of record NC_140165.1, read on the forward strand.
CGCTGCCCCCGACACTTCCTGATTCTACTGCGCAGGCGCACCAACCGACTTGTAGGAGTCGCTTGTTCACAACGTTCGATCCCCACCCTTCAGTTTTCCCTCCCCGTAATACGGCCAATGTGTATTACTGCGGACGACCAGCCAAACTGAAAAACAATGTGGAGAGCTGGATTCGAACACGCGAATCCTAGCGTCTCCACACTGGTGGCGAGTGCCTTGCCCACTACACCACCTAGCCGCCCTGTCAGACTGACTGTCCTTTAGTCTGACGTACTGTGGCCTCTCAGTGAGATAGGCCACAGTATACCTTATTGTACCTGCCCCTACACACATACAGTACTGATAGACCTTATTGTACCTGCCCCTACACACATACAGTACTGATAGACCTTATTGTACCTGCCCCTACACACATACAGTACACTGATAGACTTTATTGTACCTGCCCCTACACACATACAGTACACTAATATACCTTATTGTACCTGCCCCTACATACATACAGTACTGATAGACCTTATTGTACCTGCCCCTACACACATACAGTACACTGATAGACCTTATTGTACCTGCCCCTACACACATACAGTACACTGATAGACCTTATTGTACCTGCCCCTACATACATACAGTACTGATAGACCTTATTGTACCTGCCCCTACACACATACAGTACACTGATAGACCTTATTGTACCTGCCCCTACATACAGTACACTGATAGACCTTATTGTACCTGCCCCTACATACATACAGTACTGATAGACCTTATTGTACCTGCCCCTACACACATACAGTACACTGATAGACCTTATTGTACCTGCCCCTACACACATACAGTACACTGATAGACCTTATTGTACCTGCCCCTACATACATACAGTATTGATAGACCTTATTGTACCTGCCCCTACACACATACAGTACACTGATAGACCTTATTGTACCTGCCCCTACACACATACAGTACTGATAGACCTTATTGTACCTGCCCCTACACACATACAGTACACTGATAGACCTTATTGTACCTGCCCCTACATACATACAGTACTGATAGACCTTATTGTACCTGCCCCTACACACATACAGTACACTGATATACCTTATTGTACCTGCCCCTACATACATACAGTACTGATAGACCTTATTGTACCTGCCCCTACACACATACAGTACACTGATAGACCTTATTGTACCTGCCCCTACACACATACAGTACACTGATAGACCTTATTGTACCTGCCCCTACATACATACAGTATTGATAGACCTTATTGTACCTGCCCCTACACACATACAGTACACTGATAGACCTTATTGTACCTGCCCCTACACACATACAGTACTGATAGACCTTATTGTACCTGCCCCTACATACATACAGTATTGATAGACCTTATTGTACCTGCCCCTACACACATACAGTACACTGATAGACCTTATTGTACCTGCCCCTACACACATACAGTACTGATAGACCTTATTGTACCTGCCCCTACACACATACAGTACACTGATAGACCTTATTGTACCTGCCCCTACATACATACAGTACTGATAGACCTTATTGTACCTGCCCCTACACACATACAGTACACTGATATACCTTATTGTACCTGCCCCTACATACATACAGTACTGATAGACCTTATTGTACCTGCCCCTACACACATACAGTACTGATAGACCTTATTGTACCTGCCCCTACACATATACAGTACACTGATAGTCATTATAGTCCTCCCTGAGCCCAACCCTTCCTCCCTGAGCCCAACCCTTCCTCCCTGAGTCCAGCCCTTCCTCCCTGAGCCCAACCCTTCCTCCCTGAGCCCAGCCCCTCCTCCCTGAGCCCAACCCTTCCTCCCTGAGCCCAACCCTTCCTCCCTGAGCCCACGATAGCAGCCACCACCACCATGCCCACAGTGCCATCTTTGGGACATGGATATAAATATCTGAACCCACACAGTGTATCGACCAGTCAGTGTCCTGCGGTGCTGCTGGTGGTTCCAGGCGTGATGTTTGACCAGTCAGTGTCCTGCGGTGCTGCTGGTGGTTCCAGGCGTGATGTTTGACCAGTCAGTGTCCTGCGGTGCTGCTGGTGGTTCCAGGCGTGATGTTTGACCAGTCAGTGTCCTGCGGTGCTGCTGGTGGTTCCAGGCGTGATGTTTGACCAGTCAGTGTCCTGCGGTGCTGCTGGTGGTTCCAGTTGTGATGTTTGACCAGGTTAACCGTCTGTAGTGTGGTAGTGAAAGGGTTAACCTTCTGTAGTGTGGTGGTGAAAGGGTTAAAAAAAATCCAACTTCTTTTCAATTTCATGAAATGTTATATATATATATATATTTTTTTTTTGTATACAAGCTAGATGTTTCTTAGTTTGCAGCATAATATCAGGACTATGTGGTTAGTGTCGCCACTAGATGGCAATAAATCACACATTTTCCCCCGGTGATCAATGGTGATTTAGTAAAGAGAACCAAAAAGGCATGATTGAAGGCGTGGGTGCTAAATCACATGCTTCACGGGGACAACCAGGTGAATCTGAATCATCGGCCGCCCAGATAATCATACAGGGATTAGGGACGATAGCAACAAATATCAACAAAAGCACCATGAGCGAGCAGCACAGGCATGCTGTGGTCCGCCAAGCAGACCAGACGGGTTCTAATGCGATGTGAACAGTCTCTGGCTGGTTATATAGGGGCCTGTGTCAGTGAGCGGTTGGGTTGTGGAATTGGAGCAGAGCTAATGGAGGATGTTAATCTCTTAATCCCCATTTCCTCATGACCTCGTGTCCATGACCTGTTTGCCTTGGAGTTTGCCTGACTGGCCCAAAGTCAAACAGACCCCCTCTAGCTTCTGCGGTGTACTACTGGCCAACACGTGAGGAATACATAAACACATAAACAAACAGGAACTGCACTAAATAACTTTCATGATCAACTGAGTCATACGCTTGAATCCCAACAGTCACGAAATACACACGTCACAACATGTTTACAGGAAAGTTTTGGAGTTGTATTTGGAGTGTATTTTGTGACTGTTGGGAACTAGGCTACACTGGCACACCTACTTCCAGTGAATGACGCTAAGCTAGGCTAACGGTGCGGCAGTTCCCTAAGCCTAATGCATGCACAGAGAAGAAAAGGGTATGTATCTGCTTGTCTAACTCCAGGGTAGATGGCAAATAAGCTAATTTCCCAAAAAGTTGGCATGTTCCTTTAAGTCCATATACATACACTAGCAATGAGGGTGCGGGCCTACTTGATTAAATGATACAGACATCCGGTTACTTTCTACGGACTTGCCACTTCTTCATGCTGCCTGAGGAAGAGCTTTAATCGTGAAACGTTTGTCTCTTGAAGTTGTTGCGTCTTTTACTGTTTGTTTGTGGCTCTTGATCAGTGAACACTGAACACTTAACGACTCTTCACCATTGCGTTCAAGTGGTTTTCCTACTTCTTCATTTTTGTTAAACAAACAAACAGAGGACGAGCGTCGAATTAATGTTTCACATTATACACTTGTAACATTGCCACGCATTGTCTGCCATTTGAGCAAAATCTGAGCTAAACACACAAAAAGTTATTGTGGTATTTCCATCGTAAAAAATGGTCACGTACCATCAGTACCTAGGGATGGGTACCAAATCCGGTACTGTTAAGGGTATCGACCGAATCACGTCGGTACTACAGAGCACCGATTCACGTGAGATCCACCGGTGCCACATTTCGGTTATGCAATTTCTTTTCGTTTACCACGAAACCTATGAAGTGTGCCACACGTTCACATCAACGTTCACGCGCACAATACACTCTTACCTAGGATTTTACTTGATTCAACAACAACAAAGCAGTCGGGGCAATGGCAAGCCGAAAACGGTCGCAAGTGTGGTTACACTTTACAAAGCTAGATGCAGACAACAACCCTGAGGCGTCGACATCTTCAGGTATATTTATTTAAATGTATAGATGTGTACCTTTTAGTTCAGCACAATAGTTCATTGCTGCTAGAGTGGATTCGTTTTATACTTGTTATTTTGTAAAACATAATTTTTTATTTAAAGATATGTGTGTGTTTATATATATATATATATATATATATATATATTATATATATATATGAACAAATTGTTCTAAATAAATAAATAATAATTAGAAGTTTGGGCAACTTTTTTACAACTGAGGTAGGTAGATTACATTTTTAGAGACTAAAGTACAGAAAAAAGTATACCGTTGGGTACCGGTATCGATTCACAGGTACCGGTATCGGTTCAAATGTGAACGGTACCCAACCCTATCAGTACCGTGGTTTACATTGGATTATACCATGGTATTTTTTTTGATCCACTTTTTCTCCCATTTTCTATATTTTCTCCCATCCCAATTTCGTAACATCCAATTCAACCCTCCCCTGTCACGAACGCTGTTTCTTGCCTCCCACAAGCCGGCTGCAATGTGGACTAAGTCATACATAGCACAAGTCCCCTCCGGTACTTGAGGTAACAGCAGTCGCATCTTTTCACCTGCGCAGCTCGATCTCTCAGTGGCGAGGAGTAACGCGTGGGAGGCTCACGCTGCCCCCGACACTTCCTGATTCTACTGCGCAGGCGCACCAACCGACCTGTAGGAGTCGATGTCCACAACTCCCGATAATACGGCCAATGTGTATTAGTATGAACGACCAGCTAAACTGAAAGCAATGTGGAGCGCTGGGCTCGAACAGGCGAGCCCAGCGTCTCCGCATTCGTGGCGAGCGCCTTGCCCACTACGCCACGTAGCCGCCCATACCATGGTATTATTTAAGTACAAAAGTGGTACCAATGGTGATCCCTGACTTTTACCGTGGCTTTACCATGATCAGCAGTGGCATGGTACATTATTAATATACAATGATCAGCAGTGCCATGGTACATTATTAATATACAATGATCAGCAGTGCCATGGTACATTATTAATATACAATGATCAGCAGTGCCATGGTACATTATTAATATACAATGATCAGCAGTACCATGGTACATTATTAATATACAATGATCAGCAGTACCATGGTACATTATTAATATACAATGATCAGCAGTACCATGGTACATTATTAATATACAATGATCAGCAGTGCCATGGTACATTATTAATATACAATGATCAGCAGTGCCATGGTACATTATTAATATACAATGATCAGCATGGTAAAACTGAAAATGCCATCCAGCTACCATGGCACCTGTAAGGCCTGGATTAGTGTAAAAAACGAGGATGGCACTGTGAATTTTACAAAACAATGTATAAACAATGCTTTAATGAGAAATACACGATACAATGATTAAGATATATACAACATGGCAATGTGAGACAATATTGAACAACCAAATAAATAAATATTCAAAACGAGATTCGGTCTTACAGTTTACAACCTGAACATTATGTTTACAGTATGTAGCGTCACGTCCATCATTAGAGCTCTCACTGAACTGTGCTGAACTGTTTCTGATTAATCTCGATATATCAACAAAAAAAACCATTTATTTATGTTTCATGTACAAAATGTAACCCTAGGAATGTGATCACATTGTGTTATATTACAAAGTATTTTGGAGATTGCGGGAACAGCATCTGTGTATATATACCATAGTTATGAGAGTTGGGACAATGTTTTTCTGTTAGTGGGACTTTCTTTCCATATATGGCTGTGGTTCCACCTCTGAGTTCTCCCCCCGCTCAGATTCTTCAGTGCGCAGTTCACATTTCAGCCTCGTGCAATAGGAAGCTGAAAGAAATTGCATAATTTATGAATTAACCTCTTAAGCCCGATCGGTACTGGGCCGAGATTTATTTCACGTCACAAATAGATCAATACAGTCCGTATTAGGTGATGTTCTTTTTCAAATGTAGCCAAGAGTAAAGACCCTAACTGTAACTGAGGGGTACAATTCCCTGACTGTATTATATAAGTATGGTATCATTAAACCACTACTGTCTTATGTACATTACTACTGGCCATACAGTACACAGGTATATCAGATGAACACTTCCCACAATGACACGGTTCCACACAAAACTGGGTTATAATAATATTTATTAGCAGCAATGATAGTATATAACAATACTTTACGTAGGGTCGCGCTTATAAGGCGAAAGAATGTGCGTGAGTAAATCAATAACGTAAGTCCATTATCATATTACGCAGGAGATAATGAATACCACCTGTATCTTAGGAATTATATCTATGGTACACTAGTAAGGCAGCGGGAGATACTGGTAGGGTCCCTCCGGTTGTAGGCCAGCAAGGGGAGAGGATTTGTCGGTAGTAGAGTCTGGGTCAACGAAGAATAGGGAGACTCCAAGTACAGGAGACGGTGCAATAATCTCTTGATCCGCAGACGAATAACAGCTATTCTCCGGCATGCAGCTCCGCATGGAAGAAAGCTAGCCAGCCTCAGGCTTCTTAGAGGCGGGCTCGACGTTGCTCCTCACAGGGTAAATCCCACACAATTGTGGGTGTAGACGATTCTCCGCTCCATCAGTTACAGGACCAAAGCAAATATAATCCAGCCGAAAAGGGCTATGTAGTCGTCGGGTAGGTTATCCAGTGTACATGTCCACACGGTCCTCGTCTAGGGCTCCTCGGGTGAAGGCGCCAGGGTAAGCTGCCCAGCCTGGATAAGCACACTAGCTGGTACGAGGAAACGTTGGTGATGCTGGTCACTGTAGAACGGTAGCCGCACGATACACTATACATAAATAGACTATTACTGAATTAATAGAATAGGTCGAACTCGACGGTACAGCGTTAAACTCTGATACTTCAGTTATTAATTCGCACGCGGTCTCAATGCTCTATTTGGGGCCAAACAGGCCATACTTCACCGCACGTTGTATCGTGGGTGAGGCTTCAACTTATTGGGTAACTTAACTTCTGTATTCACCTGCGCCGTATTTATACGTTAGGTGAACAAACTAGTACCAGCCTTATTCCTGTCTCGTATTCTTGCGCAGAGCCGTTCATGTCCAGGCAAGTCTTTGGCGGTGACTTTGAACTAGACCTTGGGGGTATGGCAGTGGCGCCTAAGGGACCGCTGTCCAATAGGAGAACGAAATATTATGGTCTGTACTAGGTAAAGGGATATTCCGTGTATATGTACAAGGAATACACAAGGGATATCAAACGATATACAAATATTATGCAATATATATCAATTAGTAAATATATATATTCGGTTTAATCTGATCCTTCGTAACACTAACCCTATCAAAAATGTATATTTTCAGCACTACGTTTGTTTAGCAATGATTGTTCGCGCATTGCATCGGAAATCTGAGGATTTAGAAGACAGGAAGCTATCATGAAATCGTTGTAGTCCTAAGAAAGAGGAGACCCAGCGCTTTCGATGGATGTCTAAATTTCATAAAACTACACTACCCAGCTCACACCAGCCGCAGACAATGGAAGTCCAATCATTTTTGACTTAGACATATTGACGTGATAGTCGTGTCTCAATCCGGTAAAAAAATTCGGACATTATACAAAAGTAACTGTACTTACAGTAGATTTCATTCACGGCTGCCATTGGAAAGAGGAGATTTGACCCGTATGTATGACTTGGCCATAATAAGGTAATTTATATGCCTGATATTCTATATGAATTTCATACTGCATGTGTCCGGATGGCAAAATTCAGTACTGTATCTACAAAAATCCCTGTAAATAATCTGCCCTTTGAATGCCCTTTCATTTGCTTGGATCTTTAGTACACTTGATCTCAAGGAGGTGCTGAATGAGCTCAGTGTCATTTTCTCACTTTTGGTAAATGTTAGCATGGTGTTATTCACCGTCAAAGATGGAAAAAAAGGCAATCTTTTTTTATTTACTCAAGCATAGTAACATACACAATATTTCTGACACTGGGAATACATTCCCTGAGGTCCATAGATGTCCCTAGATACCAAGACCATGCAAATGGACTTGGAGAAGTTGAGAAATCTTCCATTTACTTGGGTATGTACTTTTAGGTGAATTTTCTGAAATATGGCTAGGGCTTATTTGCACAGACGGGCAAGCATCCGTCACTGACTGACACTGTTACATGTGACTGTCCTGTATGTATTTATGTATATATGTATTTATTGTGGGGATTGGGAGATGGGAAGGGGGGCGTTTGATGTCTGATGTTTCATGTTGATGTGCTTTTAACAAACTGTACCGCAAACAATTACCACCAACCATCGTTGTGTGGCATTAAAGTATCTTGTATCTGTATCTTGTTAAGACAAATATATTAATAATTTAATCACAAAATGATGTATCAGGCATTTGAAAAAAAGTAAAACTTACTTTGGAATATTATTGTAGTTAATTATATTATTATTTTCCATATTGGGTGTATATTGTGTTGGAACAAGATGCACTGCAGCTTTCTCAAGAACAGATAAACCACAATGACCCATTACAGTCAGCTGCTACCATAGCAAATGTAAGCTAGTTTTCACCAATCTTTGTTCTATCACCACCCCGCCATGTAATGCAATGGAGCAGTTAATGCAATAATTATGGAAATCCTGACCCACTTGCAGATGAAGATTATTAAATGGATGGATTGGTAAACCTCTGAGACCCACACAGACCCATTTTAGTCTTTTTTTGGGGGGGTGTGACAGGGGATCTTTAGGGGGAGATAGCAGGTCAACAGTAGATCTTTAGGGGGAGATAGCAGGTCAACAGTAGATCTTTAGGGGGAGATAGCAGGTCAACAGTAGATCTTTAGGGGGAGATAGCAGGTCAACAGTAGATCTTTAGGGGGAGATAGCAGGTCAACAGTAGATCTTTAGGGGGAGATAGCAGGTCAACAGTAGATCTTTAGGAGGAGATAGCAGGTCAACAGTAGATCTTTAGGAGGAGATAGCAGGTCAACAGTAGATCTTTAGGGGGAGATAGTAGGTCAACAGTAGATGATCTTTAGGGGGAGATAGCAGGTTAACATTAGATCTTTAGGGGGAGACAGCAGGTCAACAGTAGATATTTAGGAGGAGATAGCAGGTCAACAGTAGATCTTTAGGGGGAGATAGCAGGTGAACAGTAGAGGCCATATAGACATATAGTGTTGTACATGATTTGAAACCTGCGAACCTGAAGATTAATTTAAGATGCAGCTCAGCTCTGTGCTTTTCACAGTGTCATAAATCTGTAATAAACATTGTATTTTGGTTAGGCGGCCATTAAAGATTTGAACGTTTAGAGCAAACCTGGCAATTACGGCCCACGGGCCACTTCCGGCCCTTTGGGCGTCCGTGTCCGGCCCGCGGTAAATTTTTACAATGGGAGATAATGAATATTGAGCAGAATTAAGTTCAAGTTATCATTGGTTCGGCCCTCCAACACAGTTCAGGTTTCTCATGTGGCCCCTTGTAAAAATGAATTGCCCACCCCTGGTTTAGAGTGTATGGGATTAGCATAAACTGGGCATGTTTATAAAAGGGGAGAATCGTGGGTACCCATAAAACCCATTTTCATTCAGATATATTGAGGTGAGAGGTCAAGGGGTCCCTTTGAAAATGACCGTGGCATTTTTTGCTTACATTTGAGAGTAATGCAGTCTAAACAGTTATACATCTTTAATTCAACTTCAGCCCTGATCATAACCATTTATTTTTTGATTTTTTGTAATGTCACATAAAAAATGAAGTACTCCCACTTTTCTGAAAATAATTGGTGTTAAATCTGACATTACAAAAATCCATCAAAATCTGTGTTGCTGCTAATCATTGACACATGCCTAGCCTGTAATAATCCCCCCCAGAAAAATGTACTTTGCATTTGATATATTGAAAATATTTTACTTTTTTGTGTTTTTTTTTGTGATGCCATCTCACAAACTGGCATTTAAATTGTAAAAATTCAAAAATTCCTGCACCAGAATGCAGGAAATAAAGTTTTTGTAACAAAATAATTGTGTGTGTGTGTGAGAGAATGACGGACAATTGCTTGCTGCGTGAGAGAGAGAGAGAGAGAGAGATAGAGATAGAGAGAGAATTAAGTACATTTGCTGAAATACAGTTCTTAATTTTCTCACTTGCTATGTGAGAATGTTAGTTATTATGTTCTCAATGCCCCTTGCATTGTATGAGTTGTGTGGAAGCGTTTGCTAGTTCAAGTGCTATCCCTTTGTACATTGTGGCTGTGTCTGACAAAAGTTAACAATAAATAATGGTATTAGGAATACATTTGCCTCCTGCGTGAACTGTGCATAGCTGAATAGACTGTATTTTAACGCCGGTCATTATGGTGGTACTTGGAGAGCCAGCTATGTTCTCAGGTGGTACTTGGTGTAAAAAGTTTGAGAACCACTGCCTTAGGGTGTCTATGTTGGTTATGATACCACTCCCTTCGTGCTAGCTTAATAATGACCATGCTACAGCCTCTGAAAGACCTGGGTCTCGGAGTTTAGTCTTTTGCTTTACGTTTTTCTCAGTGTGGGTGAAGAAATGCTCCACATTGTTCCCCTCTTTATTTCTTAGGCCAAAATACAGGGGTGTAAAGAACTTGAGTAATTGTACTTTGTTACAATACTTAAGTACTGTTTTGTGGGATTTGTACTTTACTCAAGTATTATTAGGTTTGTATACTTGTATAGGTTTGATTAATAACGTTAACATTATTAATCCTGCGACCACACTTTATTTACAAACAGCCAATCAAATCCCCATCAATGGTAAATGAACCCGCCCATACCCATGCTGGTTGGTCCTTGTGCAAGACTAGAAAGCAGGGATCTTTGATTAAACACCTGCTATCAGAAGAATAGACAGTCAGAGGGACGAGCTACAGAAGATGGCCACAGACGATAGTACGAGTGATGAAGAGGACGGAAATGGAACATTTCATTGCCCAGGAATAAAAAAAAGTTTTTACTTTTACTTTTTAGTATTTAAGTATATTGTACAGTGTGTTTTTAGCCAGATACTCTGACTTTTACTTGAGTACGATTTTGAGACGGTACCCCTACTTTCACTTTCAGTATCATTTCTGGGTACTTTTTACACCCCTGACAAAATACAAACAAAACATCCAAAAGTCAGAACCCGCCTCCCATTACAAATGAACCAAGTCCCTTCACTTTTCACGTCATGTTAAAGGTGAAGTTAGGCGTACCTTGCGGGAACACAGGGAGCCTGAATACCCCCTCCGACAGGCGCAGACGTTGGGGCGGATACAGCGGCTGCCATACAGACACTTCTGTTCACAGTGAGCTGCAGAGACCAAGAAGAGAGGAACAGATCAGTGCTGTGAGCTGCAGAGACCAAGAAGAGAGGAACAGATCAGTGCTTTGAGCTGCAGAGACCAAGAAGAGAGGAACAAATCAGTGCTTTGTGCTACAGAGACCAAGAAGAGAGGAACAAATCAGTGCTTTGAGCTACAGAGACCAAGAAGAGAGGAACAGATCAGTGCTTTGAGCTACAGAGACCAAGAAGAGAGGAACAAATCAGTGCTTTGAGCTACAGAGACCAAGAAGAGAGTGAAGGAATTTGGTGTTTTTCATTATATGTAATGTATATATTGGGGGGAGATGACAGCATCTAACGGTGCTAGGTCAGAGAGGTGGATGTGCAGGGTGGTGGAGGCGGTGAGAGAGAATCACTCAAGGTCACTTAGCTTGTCAAGCACACAACAACTGATAAGAACAGCCGCAGGCACAATGGTCAGAGAGAGAGTTTTGACATTAATGAAACAGACGTTTTTAATGTGTGTTTAAAGGTTAAAAGCAGTTGCCATGGCAGCGTCACATAGTAACGAGGAAAGAGGGGCGGGCCTGTTGTTGCTATGACGAAGATCATATAACAGCAGTTTTCTTCCGGGTAAGGGCAGACTAAGAAACAAATCCCACAGGAGAGAAGAACCATCAGAGACTCTCATCCCTCTCACCCTCGCCGGTGGGGGGGGGGGGGGAGATGACACATCATCATTAGCTTCGGCTAATGGGAGAAGGGTTCTGGCTAATGACAAGGCCTTAGCCATCATTGGACTGAACAGCAGAAGAGACGATAGAATACTAGATTCAGTTTTCTTCCCAAAAGACTGTTCAAGGACGAAACGAAATGGGTAACATCTGAGGCTTTTGTTTATGTAATAAACAACGTTTTTCAAGAAAGGTACTACGCGGCCTAGTGTCAAATTCTTATGCTTGCGGATTGCATTAAAGGGGGATTCCAAAGACGTGGCTGGGATAAATTGTGCCAGTCAGTCAGCCAAAACAAATTCTTGGACCAAGGTCGAACCGAGAGCTCTGGAGTCGAAGGCCCTCTGGGAGATAAGAGTGGCGAGCGGCGTCCCACACCCCCAATCCCTAGTCCCACCCCCCCCCCCCCCTTCCTCTGCATTGGCGCTGCACTGTCGGCTGCCTCGTGTGAGGGAGACCTCCCCCACCCAGGACTTGTGCACTCCCCCCCCACCTTCCCCCCCCCTCCCACTCCCCCCCCCCCCCCCCCCCCTACAGCCCTGTAACAACCCCAACCCACTCCCCCCTCCTTCCGTAAATGGCGCTGCCTATGACGGCTGCCAGTCTGTTTGCGGTGGTGAATATGCATATGTTTGTCTCAAGGCTCTGTACCATTATTACTATCTAAAATGTAATAATTGTGGAATATTACTGTAATGAGCTGTATGTGTATGATCCAAGCGTCCTATGATCCTCATAGGAGCATAACAGAAAAAAGCATTCCATGTGAAGGTATTCTGTATCTTTGCATGTCAACTAATAAAGAAACTTGAACTTGAAACTTGAGATTGTACAGCCAGTATGAGAAGACGTCAAGGAAATAAACACAACGCAGAGTCAACGGATGGAGAGGTGATAACACAAGCCAACAGACGAGAGGTGATACTGGCTGATTGATCAGAATCTAACAACAAATCAGTGCTTTGTGCTACAGAGACCAAGAAGAGAGGAACAAATCAGTGCTTTGTGCTACAGAGACAGAGAAGAGAGGAACAGATCAGTGCTTTGAGCTACAGAGACCAAGAAGAGAGGAACAAATCAGTGCTTTGAGCTACAGAGACAGAGAAACAGGAACAAATCAGTGCTTTGAGCAACAGAGACCAAGAAAACAGGAACAAATCAGTGCTTTGAGCTACAGAGACAGAGAAAACAGGAACAGATCAGTGCTTTGAGCTACAGAGACCAAGAAGAGAGGAACAAGGGCAGCCGGGTAGCGCAGCGGACTAAGCGCCTGTCTACCACCACAGAGACAGTGGGATTGAATCCAGCTGTGGTGCTTCCGGGTTGGCCGACCCTCCATACTAACACAATTGGCAGTGTCAGAGGGTGGGAAGCCGGTGAGGGTGGGTCCTGGTCGTTGTAAACAGCGACTCCTACAGTTCGGTCGGGGCGCCTGCACAGCAAGGGAAGGATCTGGGAGAGGTAGTGTGACCCTTCCACACGTTACACTCCCCCAGTGAGAGTCCGCGCTGCCAGGTGAAAAGAAGCGGTGGGCTGGCTACACATGTGTCGGAGGAAGCATGTGATACTTAGTCTCCGCCCTCCCAGACCGACGGTAGGGGGTAGAGTGCGCAACGACCAGGAAGGGGATTGGGAATTGGCATAATGACTAACATTGTGAGGGGAGAAAAACGGAAAAAGAAAGGGGGAAAAGAAAATAAAAAAAAAAGAAACAGGAACAAATCAGTGCTTTGTGCTGCAGAGACCAAGAAACAGGAACAAATCAGTGCTTTGTGCTGCAGAGACCAAGAAGAGAGGAACAAATCAGATTGATTATTAATTTCAATATAGAATATTCGTTGACAGCCCTACAAGTACAATTAGTTACTGCACACTACATCACCCCTGAGTGGAACATGGAAAGCCAAACTTTCCCCCACTGTACCGAAAACCCGTACCGAACCGCGACTTCAAAACCGAGGTACGTACCGAACCATGGTGTTTGTGTACCGTTACACCCCTAGTGTCATGCAAGGGGACATGTAGGGTGTGTGTGTGTGTGTGTGTGTGTCCCATGCAAGGGGACATGTAGGGTGTGTGTGTGTGTGTGTGTGTCCCATGCAAGGGGACATGTAGGGTGTGTGTGTGTGTGTGTGTGTGTGTGTGTGTGTGTGTGTGTGTGTGTGCATGTGTGTGTGTGTAGCAGGGCCACCTACGTATTTGGCACAACATGCCCTGCCAGCCTGCAGCGCAGTGACAGGTGTTGGGGCCGACGCACTCCCCTCCGTTCAGGCACTTCTGAAGACAGGTGGCTGCTGGGACAACAACACAGTCAGCACTGGTTTAGAGCAGGAACACAACAACATCACCGTCTTCTCCAGAGTCAGAGAAGAAGATAGCCGAGCTTTAAACTCCGGGAGAGGCGTTTTTGACCCACACCTCCTACACTGTAAAAAATAAACGTTTTTTCACTGGAAATTCACTGTATTATTTTACAATTACTTTCGTTTTTCTACGTTACGTGTAAATGCCATACAAATACAGTAAATTACCTTTTATCAAAATATTAACCATTTAATAAAGGTTGTAATGTGTAAATGTATTTGATTTGACTGTAATTTGACAGTAAGTATTTGGCAACCATTGATGCCAGACATTTACCGTTTTCTTGCAGCTTTTTTTTCTTACAGTGTAGGCTAGCTTGCAGCCGGATAGCTTTCTACTGAACGCACAGACAGGAAATTGGTATCGATGTGGTGATGTTCCTAACAAATTTTCGTTGTACCAACAATGACAAATAAAGATCTATTCTATTCTATCTTCTTGTCTGACTCTGGAGAAGGCGGTAAAGCGCTTCAACCCCCCCTCCAACCTGTTTGATGTTTGTTACTGTGGCTCTATGTTAAAGCATTACATCACGCGCAGGAGTGGGTTATGAGAATTAGACCATGCCTAGGGGTGGTCGTTAGACGTTAGACCCCCCTAGGCATGGTCCAACCTTATTGCTATACAATAAACACACATTAATTGAAGATTTATTGAAAAAAACATCCGCAGAAAAAGTAGTTCCCAAAAAAAATAAAAGAGAAGTTGCCTCCATGTGGAAGCAGCTCGGAAGTGCATCCAACTGTTCTCAGTGTCTCTCAACTAAGACATCCAACAAACTAACACATCCAACTGTCTTTCAACTAGACATCCAACAAAATAACACATCCAACTGTCTTTCAACTAGACATCCAACAAACTAACACATCTAACTTTTCTTTTGTTTTGAACCTACTTTCTATAGAACTTCATTCTTAGATGCTTCTATAGAAAGTAGGTAAAACAAATTAAAAAAAGTTTTAAACCTACTTTCTATAGAAGCAGCTGGGAGGTGTGCTGTTTTAAGTGAGCGTGGATTATTGAATTGATTGATTGATTGCTAATTTTATTACTGTCCGCCTTGTTTCCAACTGGTTAAGTTTAGGCACTCTTTCGAAGTCGCTCTCTTTCGAAGTTGGTTAAGGTTAGAGTTTGGAATCAGGGCTGGTGGTCTATCACCCTGCTCTAAAGACAAACTCTAACCTTAACCAACTTCGAAAGAGAGCGACTTCAAAAGAGTGCCTAAACTTAACCAGTTGGAAACAAGGCGGACAGTAATAAAATTAGCAATCAATCAATTCAATAACCCACGCTCACTTAAAACAGCGCACCTCCCAGCTGCTTCTATAGAAAGTAGGTCAAAATAATTGCAATTAATCAATCAATCAATCAATTCGCGCAATTTTTATTTTGTTCCACAATGACTCATGACCCATCAATTACATCATCCAACATTGTTTAAGAAATTAACACATTCGCCGTGACAGAATCGTTTTTCATTTAGTCTTTATGACCCTATCACCATATCCTTTCGTAACGTTTACTGTCCGGCGTGTCCGCCATCTTGCTTTCACTTCTAAAAACTTGCATGGCAGAGTGATAGTAATGCGGTTGTGGGCGGGTCTTGGGACCAAGAGCGTGGGGTTATTATTACAAATACCCATGTGTAACTTGACTGTTTCAGCCAATCAGAATCGAGAAATGTGCATGCCGTTGTATAATTCTGTGTATCGCATGCTGATTTCCCCTGTTTCCCTTATGTCTTATGTTCCTTTTTTCGTTTCTTTGTTTTACTATGTTCCTCTGCCTATTGTCAGCGACTTCGGGTCGTTGAGAAGCGCTATATAAATAAAATTAATGATTATTATTATTATTATAATGTTGGCGTGTTCCTTAACTTAACTTATATTTCTCCAAAGATAACATTTTTGAACTTTCACGGAATGCTTAGTATGTATTTATGTAAACATGTCAAATTGGAACAGTAATATACTGCTTTTACAACGTTTTACCTTCTCTACCACTATATACATTTTTTTATTTGATTTAAAAAGGGGTTACCAATACAGGCAGCCATGTTGGAAGAAGGAGAACCATGCCAACATTCCTTGCAAGGCCTCTATTGGATTATTTATTGTGTAATATTGTGTAAATTACTTATTATATGAATTTCTTCCATATAACCCAACCACTATACACATACTGTATATTTACCATCAACTATGACCAATAATATATAATTGTTGATATCTGGAATGTAATCTTATAGATGAGAAAGCATTTAGCCCATTTTGACAGCCTTTAAATACTTACAGATGTTACACACACCTTGTACAGCCTCAAAAGTCAGTCCTTGTATCAAAGGCTCAAACAATACATTTCAGTATAAATAAATAACATCTTCAATTCGATGAATTTCCCCATTTTAGGTGCAACAGAAGACTCAATGTGCCTTTTAAAGGTGCGATAGATAACATTGTATGTAGAGTAGAAAATATATAATACATCCACATTTTTCTGTAGTAGTAGTAGTTGCAATATCCCAAAAAAGAATATCCAAAAGAAATGGTATAAGCTGGAAAACACGGCGGGTCCATAGCATGAAGTCTTATGTAGTACAGGTCCAAATTTCATAAAAATCCATTCAGAAATGGGTCTTTGAGAGCGATTTTGGTAAACTGTGTCCATTTCCTCATTGACGCCAATGCAAAAAACTTATTTTTTTTCACTTCTGGTTTTTGCTCGTAAATTCACCTACTTCCTGTATTTGCACACCCCCAATGGGGTATCATTGGAAAGCCACACTAATTGGCTACAACCCTGTCCAATAATCTTCGCAATCGCCGAATGATTGACAGAGTTAGAGTGCCGGGAGTCCGGGGGGGTTATCTGACTCTGGCTAAATCTGCTGTGTACAAAGTTGCACGCCTCACATATCGGCACGTAACTCGAGCACCGCTGAACAGATTTGGTTGAGTGAGGTGTCATTCGAACGGCAACTAGAGCTGCCGCGATTAATTCATTACCGCGGTATCGCGGTTACATCACGCCCACCGCAAGAGTAGGCTGAATATCGCATCACCGCTGTTTTTTTATAATAATAATAAAGTACCCTCCTCTCGTTGGGCTTGCGGCTCTGCAGATATACCCTACTCCTCTATCGAGGTTCCAAGCGACCCTATTGGGTACCAGAAAAGTCACGTGAAACATTGCAGACCACTGATTGGTCAGAAGAGAGACGCGTCACATGTTTTTACGTCCTGAATGTCACCAATTGATCAGAGCTCATCACAACATGGCTAATAACATTAGCTTTAGCTCCCCGCCGGAGTGGACTACCATCGCTCCTCAGGAGTACTAAACGAGACATAATGATTTTACTGTCTGCAACGAATGTTATAATAAAAGCCCTTCGTTCTATACACTTGTCTGATTGAAAACTTTATTAACAGACCGCAGAATGGGACAACTCAGCACGCTCTGAGCAAAGAAAGGAACTGAGATATGAATTGAGTATTGCTTGCCCTTGCTATGGTCCGGTAAATACGCTGATGTTATTGAACGTGTAACTATATAACGTTAATGCCACAAAACGAATGCCTTTATTATAAAGTAGTAACTTTATAATAATAATAATAAGAAAGGGTTGGGGGGGTAACCACCCCTGCCCGCGACACCGAGTGAACGGCGCACGACCAGAGGGGAAACTTCGAATCCGTGTTTCACTTTCAATAACTAATGCGTGCTTGCCGAATCCCAAACAATATTCATGCTGCAAAGTCATCCTCTAAAGATAGACATTTAGACTAGAGGCAGGCTATATGCTATAAAGAGTAGACTACTAAAAAAAATGCATTCAAACTTTTTTTTTAAATTTTTTTTGTGTGCGTGCGGTAATAACCGCGGCGGTAGGAAATATTTCGCAAATTTGTGCGGTAAGGAAAACATCAATACCGCGGCAGCTCTAACGGCAACACATAGGGCTTTACTTCTATATATTATATGTTGTATAAGAAATGCACACCCGAGCCGCTAGAGGTCGGCAAAGTGGCGTGTACCGCCGGTGACCAAATCATCCTCAAGAGTGTGGATGTGGGCCATTGCATGTTAATAATAATAATAATAATAATAATGACTTGGATTTATATAGCGCTCTTCATGACACCCAGAGCGCTTCACAGAGTCCATTATTCGTTCATACACAGTCATACCGGTGGTGGTAAGCTACAATTGCAGCCAGAGCTGCCCTGAGGCAGAGGTGACCATCCCTCTCTCGCAACCACTTGTTCAAACCATCGTGCACTGATCCCACCTTTCACAGCTGGCTTTAAAAGGGAATCAGAACTGTTGATGATCTGTATCGCAAAGGGATATTCTCTTCCTCTGCAGAGCTGTCAGACGAATTCAATTTACCAAGGGCCCATTTATTTCGCTATTTGCAAATTAGACATTTCGTACAGAAGCAATTCCCGGAATTTCCTAACTGCTCCCCTCCTTCTCAAATTGATTATTTTCTTTCCTTAAATCCTAATGTTGAATGAATGGCTTTATTTGACAATATATAAAATAACATGTGACAGAAGCACTGTCTGTAATACTGCCAAGGATGAAACACAAAAAAGCTCAGAGCTTATTTCCATTGTGGTCCTTGTAGGGGGGGGCGAAGTGTTCAGACATGCATCAGACAGACATCGTAAAGACGCATGACATCACAACACACCACATAGACATAACATAGACACATAAAAACATGTAAGGGTGCCTTTTAGCTGAGTATCTGGGTTAATTATAGTCCCCTTTTGAGCCCCATGTCTTTAGGCTGGACTTGAATCTAACAGCACTGTTCACTATTTTCAGGTCACTGGGCAGACTGTTCCAAAAGACAGCTGCAGAATATAAAAATTACTCCTTCCCCATACAACTCCTGAATCTGACTGGCACGGAGTCAGTTGAGCTACGCCTTGTTGAATAAGCATGGTGTCCCTGAGACGGTTGAAGTAGTCATTGAAGTACACTGGCACTAACCCTATGTTAAGGGCCTAATCTCTAAAATACATGAGGCGATTGATTCTATCCAACCTGAATCTCTTAATATCAAAGCTGGGAGTGGAGCTGATGGATGAGGAGTGGGACACTGCTCTAGAGCCGGTGCACTCTTCCTCAATATGTGCACGGTCTAATACAATGTAGGGTTCTGCACCATGTGCACTACACCAGTGCTAGGATATTCCCCGACACAAGCAATGCGTGTGACAGGTGCAAACAATCACCCGCTGACCTCATTCACATGTTTTGGACCTGTTCTCACTTATTTGATTTCTGGTCAGACATATTCAAATCCTTAGGAGATATATCTGGTGTGGACATCCCACCCAACCCTCTTACAGCCTTATTGCCCCAGACACCAATGGGCCTATTCCTTTGTACCTTAATATAATTATATCGTTTACCTCTCTTTTGGCGAGACGCCTCATACTTCTCAAATGGAAGCATGTTTCTCCTCCTACCCACGATGGATGGATTAAAGATGTGCTACGTTGTATCAGGCTGGAAAAGATTAGGTTTCCTTTAAAGGGTTCATTGAAAAACTTCAATAAGCCTTTTCTTGATCATGTGAAGACTTGAACACTGGTTCCGGAAGACAATTATAACTAATTCACAGATGGAGTGCCATGCACGTGGCCATGAACGAACACACACACATTTTATTATGGTCTTTTCAGTTTTGTTTTGATTGATTATTGATTCCACCCCGCCCCCCCCTTTTTTTGTGTAACTTTTATTTGTATTATTATTTATTTATTTAATATAATACATTTTGTACTCTACCTGTTGTATTTTCTGATGTAGGGAAGGGAGGGAGGGAGGGGAGGGGGATTGGGAACTGGGAACTGGATTGTCACTGAAAATAATTGAAAAACCACATAAAGAGATACAAAAAATAAAGATTTAAGAAAGCTATCTGGTTAGCCTAGCTTAGCACAATGAATGGAAGCGGACAGTGCCGGTTAGCCTTCGGGAACACTTTCCCAAAATGTTGGCGTGTTCCTTTAAGCTTAATTAAGCTCGTTTGACACAACTACAGATTTGATGCCACTTGAGGCAGTATACAGCCAATGAACAAACCCTGAACCGATCTGCCAGGATCTGCCCAACATCTCCGGTACCGACACCGTAAAACACAGCCAAACAAACTCAGGACCATCGTCTGGCATCTGCCAAGTGGACTTGACCGCCAGACTACGAGACACTTTTTAACCCTTTCACTACCACACTATCAAATGGTTAACCCTTTCACAAACACACTACATAAGGTTAACCATTTCACTACCACACTACAGAAGGTTAACCCTTTCACTACCACACTACCAAAATGGTTAACCCTCTCACAACCACACTACAGAAGGTTAACCCTTTCACTACCACTACAGAAGGTTAACCCTTTCACTACCACACTACAGACGGTTAACCGCGGTAGTGAAAAGGTTTAACCTTCTGTAGTGTGGTAGTGAAAGGGTTAACGTTCTGTAGTGTGTCAGTGAACGGGTTAAAAAACGCTCTGCCACTTACGTTTATCACACCTCCTGCCCCGCCAGCCCGACGGACAGTCGCAAACGCCTTGTCCAACGCACCTCCCACCGTTCATACACATGGGCTCACAGACGCCTGCAGAGGAGACGGAGAAGAGAGGGTTAACTGACGTATAACCTCTGATGGGAAACATTGAGCACTCCACTCCCTGTGTTTTTACCTCTAATCTCCTGTTGTTGCATTGGAATCATTAAAGAAATGTGCCAGTATTATGGGAAACGTGATTACAGTCTTCTCCCGAGACAAGAAGATAGATACCAATGTCCTCTCTGTGCGTTCAGTAGAAAGCTAGCCTACAGTAGCTTAGCACATGTGAGTGGAAGCGAATATGGACCACTAGCCTAGCTTACAACACAGAGGTGTTTTTTTGGCCAACGGTTAGGCTAGCTGATCCGTATCCGCTTTCCATTAATTTGTGCTAAACTAGGCTAGCTAGCAGACGGATATCCTTCTACTCAACACACGAGGAGGACATTGGTATTGGTAATTATCATAGCTTATTCCAGATGCATAGCTACCATGACAACTAGTATTCACTCTTATCAAACCACTCATATGTGTCCAACTTAACCTGGTTATGTTCCCTCTACACTACACACACTACACACTACACAGTATATTTATATTATATATTATAATATATTATATTATATTTATGTACTATATGTATGTACTTCCAAGACATCCACACGCCAAAAATGCCATGTATTAATAACTCCAGCCTGCAGAAATGGCCCGCACACATAATGGGGTGGTGTCATTGATGATGATAAGGAGGAGGAGGAGGAGGTCAAGGTGGGTGGACTCACTCTTCTCACAGCGCCCCCCGGTGTAGCCCTCGAGGCAGGTGCACACGTTGTTGCGCATGCAGAGGCCGCCGTTCTTACAGGGAGGACTGCACACCGCTGAGGAGGAGGAGAGGAGGAGAAGGGGGAAGAGGAGGAGGGAGGGGGAGGAGGAGGAAGGAGGGGGGGGAGGAGGGGGGGAGGAGGAAGAGGAGGAGGGAGGGGGGGTGAAGGAGGGGGAGGAGGAGGAAGAGGAGGGGGAGGAGGAGGGAGGGGGGGAGGAGGAGGAGGAGGGGAGGAGGAGGAGGAGAGAGAGGAGGGGGGGAAGGAGGAGGGGCACGGGAGAATCAGGAGGTGGAAGAGGAGAGAACAATGTGAGAAGTTGTATTATTAAGATAAGATATTCCTTTATTGATCCCCTTGGGGAAATTCAGGCATCATGGGAGGAGAAGCAGGAGGTGGAAGAGGAGAGAACAACGTGAGAAGTTGTATTATTAAGATAAGATATTCCTTTATTGATCCCCTTGGGGAAATGCAGGCATCATAGCAGCATGGGGGAGGGGGGAGGGAGGTACAGGTAGTAGAAACAAGCAGTGTAAACAATATAACAAGTCAATATAATTAACTAACTAACTGAAATATACAGTATTCACAGTATCACAGTATTCAAATAAGGTGCAGTATGCATAAGGTCGTGTTATTGTCCTTTTTAGGTTCCTAGTAGTTGTAGTTGGATGTCTGGCAGCGGTCCCTGCCCACTGTTGTGGAGCCTGATGACCGCTGGTATGAAGGACTGGCCGAGGCGGTTAGTTGAGTGTCGGGGGGGTATGTCTGTGGCTGAACGTGCTCCTCATCTGGACTAGCTCGTCGTAGAGGGGGTGGGAGGGATTCTCCAGGATAGCAGCCAGCTTCCTTCTCATCCCCCTCTCTGCCACCACCTCTAGTCTGACCAGCTCGACTCCCACCACGGAGCTAGCCTTCCTCACCAGCTTGTTCAGTTTGTTGGTGTCCCTCGAGTTGATGTAGCCCCCCCAGCTTGCCACAGCATAGAAGAGGACGCTGGCCACTACTGATTACAGATACTACTGTGCAGTAATGCTGCCGATGAACCAATTCTTCTTCACTATACTGATCGTCTGAGTACCAGAGCAGCCAACCCTCAGTATGTTGAGGGGCCGTGGCTTAGTGCACCCTCTCTGAGCACAGCCAACTCTCAGTGTGTTGAGGGGGCGTGGCTTAGTGCACCCTCTCTGAGCACAGCCAACTCTCAGTATGTTGAGGGGGCGTGGCTTAGTGCACCCTCTCTGAGCACAGCCAACTCTCAGTATGTTGAGGGGGTGTGGCTTAGTGCACAGCCAGCTCTCAGTATGGTGAGGGGGAGTGGCTTAGTGCACATCCAGCTCTCAGTATGTTGAGGGGGCGTGGCTTAGTGCACATCCAGCTCTCAGTATGTTGAGGGGGCGTGGCTTAGTGCACAGCCAGCTTTCAGTATGTTGAGGGGGCGTGGCTTAGTGCACATCCATATCTCAGTATGATGAGGGGGCGTGGCTTAGTGCACAGCCAGCTCTCAGTATGCTGAGGGGGCGTGGCTTAGTGCAAGCCAGCTCTCAGTATGTTGAGGGGGCGTGGCTTAGTGCACAGCCAGCTCTCAGTATGTTGAGGGGGTGTGGCTTAGTGCACAGCCAGCTCTCAGTATGTTGAGGGGGTGTGGCTTAGTGCACAGCCAGCTGTCAGTATGCTGAGGGGGCGTGGCTTAGTGCACAGCCAGCTGTCAGTATGTTAAGGGGGCATGGCTTAGGTCACAGCCAGCTCTCAGTATGCTGAGGGGGCGTGGCTTAGTGCACAGCCAGCTCTCAGTATGTTGAGGGGGCGTGGCTTAGTGCACAGCCAGCTCTCAGTATGTTGAGGGGGCGTGGCTTAGTGCACAGCCAGCTCTCAGTATGTTGAGGGGGTGTGGCTTAGTGCACAGCCAGCTCTCAGTATGTTGAGGGGGTGTGGCTTAGTGCAGGGGTTCCCAAACTTTGCAGACCGCGACCCAAAAATAACGGGGTCAGAGAGCCGCGACCCCCACTATTATAGGAGGTACAAAATAAATAAATAAAAATTAAAATAAATAATTTTTTATTAAATTTTTTTTATAAATGGAAATGTATGGTTGAAACATGCACACGTTCAAACGCACACACACTAATAAGCATTGGAGGCTTTTAACCAGGGCCGGACTGGGGAAATCATTCAGGCCAGGAAATATAGTGCAAAATATAGCCCCAGTCAGGCCACTTTTTAAGCAGGGGGTCTGGGGGTCCCCCACCAGGACATTTCTTGTTACAAAGACTTCATTTCCTGCATTCTGGTGCAGGCATTTTTTTTATTTGTACCCTTTAAATGCCAGTGTTTGTGATGGCATCACAAATTATTGTTAAAAAACAGGCTAGCATAATATGTATGATTAGCAACAACACTGATTTAGATGGATTTTCAGTTTTTTTGTAATGTCAGATTGAAAATAATACAATCTTTTATTCAACTTCAGCCCTGATCATAACACCACATATTAATTTTATAATTCTAACCCTTTAAATGCCAGTGTGTGTGATGGCATATATTTGCAATATATCAAATGCAAAGTAGATTTTTCTGGGGGGGATTATTACAGGCTAGCATGTGTCAATGATTAGCAACAACAGTTTTTTGTAAGGGTCCTGCCTCCACCAATCACATGCGGCTCCTTTTGTGTGTGTGTGTGTGTGTGTGAGAGCAAGAGAGAGAGAGAGAGAGAGATAGTTCTCCAACTTGTGTGAGTTGCAGTGATCTCCTGGTTTTTCTCCACCTAGGTTATCTCTAACTATTGCACTGCTGCAACTAGAAACACTCTCCTGGCCTGCTTCTAAGTTCAGTGGCCTGACTGCAAAAATAAATAAAAATAAATTGATTTTTTTTTTAAATCATCTGGCGACCCTCCTGTGGGTCGCGACCCCGACTTTGGGAACCCCTGGCTTAGTGCACAGCCAGCTGTCAGTATGCTGAGGGGGCGTGGCTTAGTGCACAGCCAGCTCTCAGTATCATCACAGACAAGCTGGATGTAGCCAATTACTTAAACAGTTTCTTCACAAACATAGCCACAACACTGGTAAACAAACTACCCTCCCACTCAGGGCAGTATGGGGTAGAACACATAGTAGCATACTACAAGAACCTAGGGGTCCACAAAGACGACTTCAAACTGGAAATGGTAACAACAGATGAGGTACTCAAAAAACTGAGTGCCCTCCAACCTAACAAGGCCACTGGCCATGACAACATCCCCTCCAAATTCCTCAGAGAATCAGCAGCCGCCATCACCCCAGTCATCACACACATAATAAACCTCTCCATAAAACAGGGACACGTCCCCAAGGACTTCAAAATTGCGAGAGTAACACCCCTGCACAAAAAAGGCAGTAAATTAGACCCTGGCAACTACCGCCCTGTTTCTATCCTTACCTCCATCTCGAAAGTAATGGACAATTTTTTATACGAACAGGTCGAAAAATACCTCGCGGAAAAAAATCTAATCTACGAATTCCAATCTGGCTTCAGAACATCCCACTCCACTGACATATGCCTTCTCTATTTAAACGACCACATCAAACAAGAGGTGGACGCGGGCAAATACTGCGGCATGGTCATGCTGGACCTACAAAAGGCCTTCGACACTGTCAATCACACCATTCTGATTGACAAGCTAAAAGCAATTGGTTTTGATAGTCTATCAGTGAGCTGGATGCAATCCTACCTGGAGGGGAGAGAGCAGATGGTGGAGGTAAACGTTACCCTATCCCCCCCCCCTCACAGTGAGCTGTGGTGTTCCACAAGGAAGCATACTAGGTCCGCTACTGTTCCTAATTTATGCAAATGGCATGTCGTCAGCTTGTGACTGCAACTTGTTCCTGTTTGCGGACGACTCAGCCCTGCTGGTCTCTGACAAGAACAAGTTACAGGTTGAAAAAACCCTCAGCTCAGAACTAGGCAAAATCTGCATATGGCTCGCTGATAACAAACTATCATTACACATGGGCAAAACAGAGTCCATTCTCTTCGGTTCAAATAACAAACTCAGCAAGACCGACGGCTTCTCAGTTACAGTGGGTGACAATATTGTCACAAGGAAAGAAGATATTACCTACCTGGGTTCCATCCTAGAGGCAAATCTTTCCTGTGACAAAATGGCATCCAATGTAATAAAAAAAGTCAACCAACGAACACGATTCTTGTACCGGATCTCCTCACTGGTAAACAAGAATACCCTGAAGACTCTGGCAGGAGCACTCATTCAAGGGTACTATGCTTGCACCTCATGGTACCAAAGCACCTCAAAGGCGCTAAAAACAAAATTACAAACATCTCAAAACAAACTGGTCAGACTACTGCTTGACCTTACTCCTATAACCCACCTCACCCTGCCCACTTTGACAACCTAGGATGGCTTAGAGTAGACGACAGAGTACAGCAACTTGCAATGGGCCTGGTCTACAAGATACACTACACGACCAAGGTACCCATGTACATGTCAAAATACTTCCCAAAGGTCAGTGAATACCACGATCACAACACCAGAGGGATCTCCACAAATCATGTTAAACCCAGATTCGGCTCAAACAAGGGACTAAACACGTTTCGCAATTATGCCACATCAATGTGGAACGCCCTACCCAAAGCTGTAAAGGAATGTGAATCACTACGCACTTTCAAAAACACTCTCAAAAAACACCTACGGGAGACTGCAATTCGAAACTGGCCCCTGTAAATGTCCTAACACAACCCCCCCAATGTACAGTAAATTACCACGTATGGTATTGTCAATATTCCAATGTACAGTTTTGCTTGTTCAGTTGTACAGTGTCCCCCACCCACCCCGCCTACCCAACCTCCCCCCCCCACCCACCCAACCACCTCCAATGTACAGTTTCTACGTCAAATGTATATACTCTCTTTTCTGGACTCTTTTCGTATCACAAACAGTACTGTATTTGCAAATCTGGTATGTCATAAATGTATAGATGTAGCAGTACTGTCTATCTGTATGTCATGTATGTCATATATGTTATGATGAATTGAAAATGGGGGACCCTGATGTAAACCAGACGAAAGTCTTTCTCTGGTCTGCATCCCCTTAACAATTGTATGTATTGAG
This sequence comes from Notolepis coatsorum, assembly GCF_963971535.1. NCBI lineage: Eukaryota > Metazoa > Chordata > Actinopteri > Aulopiformes > Paralepididae > Notolepis > Notolepis coatsorum. Next base: position 69,115,965 of record NC_140165.1, read on the forward strand.
CTGTACTGTACTGTACCCATTCTGCAATCTGTTAATAAAGTTTTCAATCAATCAATCAATCAGTATGCTGAGGGGGCGTGGCTTAGGTCACAGTTTTCAAATGTAAACTAATTCCTGGGACCAGTGTGATTGGTTGCTATGGGAGATTAACATTAACGGCTAACCTGTGATAAAAAAATGCCATACTTGTTTGTGGACTAATTATCTGATATCCCTGCAACTACTGACAGACTGACTGAGGGGCCAATCAGGGAAACCCACATGTGTATTATGCAATTTCTTCAGGGAAGCAGATTGGATATCTGATTCTGTTGCCATCCAGGGGCAGAGTGATCAAAGGGCTTTAGACATACATTTCACAACAACAACAACAACAACAGTTTGGATAATGTTACACCAACATACTGTAACTTCTGTAAAGAGATTGAAAAACAAGATTCTCATTGTACTGAAGGTTTAAATGACATTAGACCAGTTGGAGGTCATTGGACAAACATTTATTTTCTTCCACAAGAGAGAACATTCTAGAAAACCAACTGTCTTTGCTTTGAGTTCTGACATGTGCCACTGTGGGATTTCAACACTGATACCAATACCCTGTTTTAGCCTGGTGTCGTCTTGATATCCAATACCAGTATTAATATCAGTGTATTCCACAGGACAGGTGATTGATCGATCATGTCAATACCAGTATTAGTATCAGTGTATTCCACAGGACAGGTGATTGATCGATCATGTCAATACCAGAATTAGTATCAGTGTATTCCACAGGACAGGTGATTGATCGATCATGTCAATACCAGTATTAGTAGCAGTGTATTCCACAGGACAGGTGATTGATCCACTATGTCAATAGTGGATATGAACACGACCTCATCAGAATAACGTAAATAAAGTACTAATCGACCACAGAAAAAAAGGTACATAATGTATGTTATGTTATAGGTAATATATAACTATGTAATATATATCGGCAAAAGTCCAAAACAAACACTGCAACCAGTAGTTGAACCGACAATCATTGCAGTCACAGGCGAGTTCTCTCACCACTATCTAATGATTATAGTTAGAGTTGAGGTTAGTTTTAACACTCGCTTAACGGTTGCGGTTAAGAACATGTAAAGCCCTATTTGTTGCCGTTCGAATGCCACCTCAATTGACAAAATCCGTGCCTTGGTTCTCGAGTGACATGCCGATATGTCAGGCGTGCAACTTTGTACACGCGACTCCCGGACTCCAGAGGCTCTAGAACTGTCAATCATTCGCAGAGAATTATTGGACAGGGTTGTAGCCAATGAGTGTAGCTTTCCAATGATACCCCACGTGGGGTTGTGCGTATCAGGGATCTAGGTGCAAATGTACGAGCAAAAACCAGAAGTGAAAAACACACAGAATGCATTGCCGTCGATGAGGAAATGGAATACTCAAGAACTTTTTTTTTTTTTTTTTTTTTTACACAGTTTACCAAAATCGCTCTTAATCACCCATTTCTGAACGGATCTTTATGAAATGTGGACCTGTGCTACATAATACTTCAGGCTCTGGACCTACCTACAGTGTTTTCCAGCTTATACAATTTCTTTTGGATATAATGTTTTTGGATATTGCAACAACTACAGAAAAACATGAGTACACAAGTTCAAGTTCAACTCAAGTTCAGACCTATGTTACTCTATTTCATTAGCACTAAACGTGATTTTTCTGTATTGTGTAAGAAACATCAGAATGTTATCTTTCAAAAGAAACCAGGCGCATGCATGTGCTATAAGTATAAAGTATAAAGATACGCTTTTCCAAAAAAGTATGCAGTCCTCAAGTTCAAGTAAAAAAAAATTGCAGCTTTTCTGGGCGCATGTTATGTGGTTAAGACATAACGTTAGGGTTAAGGTTAGGGTTCCATCCCCAGCAGGGGGAGGTGATAGAGAGCAGATATTATGTGAGTTTCCCTCTGTGTGTCTTGTGCCCATATTAGGATTTCTGGTGATGAAACCGGCTCGTACCAGAATCAGGCGGATGCCATAAATGGAGTTCCGACACCTGTGTCTCATTCATGGAGCGGCTGCAGCTCGTTACCGCGCCGAGAAGATCGGAGAAATCCATGGTGGACGTGAGTAGAGAGAACTTTAACACGCTGTGTATGATCTGTTTTGGAAGGAGGACCCTGCTGTGTGCTACTGCCCTCGCCTGTCTGACTACCCTCTCTGTGACCCCTGCCTGTCTGAGTACCCCCTCTGTGTCTGACCCCTGACCCCTGCCTGTCTGACTACCCTCTCTGTGACCCCTGCCTGCCTGACTACCCTCTCTGTGACCCCTGCCTGCCTGACTACCCTCTCTGTGACCCCTGACCCCTGCCTGTCTGACTACCCTCTCTGTGACCCCTGCCTGTCTGACTACCCTCTCTGTGACCCCTGACCCCTGCCTGCCTGACTACCCTCTCTGTGACCCCTGACCCCTGCCTGCCTGACTACCCTCTCTGTGACCCCTGACCCCTGCCTGCCTGACTACCCTCTCTGTGACCCCTGCCTGTCTGACTACCCTCTCTGTGACCCCTGACCCCTGCCTATCTGACTACCCTCTCTGTGACCCCTGACCCCTGCCTGCCTGACTACCCTCTCTGTGACCCCTGCCTGTCTGACTACCCTCTCTGTGACCCCTGCCTGTCTGACTACCCTCTCTGTGACCCCTGACCCCTGCCTGCCTGACTACCCTCTCTGTGACCCCTGCCTGCCTGACTACCCTCTCTGTGACCCCTGACCCCTGCCTGCCTGACTACCCTCTCTGTGACCCCTGCCTGCCTGACTACCCTCTCTGTGACCCCTGCCTGCCTGACTACCCTCTCTGTGACCCCTGACCCCTGCCTGACTACCCTCCGCCCCACACACGTCCATGGCCCGTCCCAGAACCCGTCTCAGTAACCCCTTCCTTCCCACAAACAGCAATAAAACATTTGACATATCCTTTGTGTCTGTTGTCATTGTAAGGGTTGAACTTGTGAATCTTTGTTTTTGGCAGTGACTGAAAAGGTACAGGCTGAAGCATAATGCTTATATATGCCTATATTCTTATCAAATTAAGCCTCATAAACAAACAAAAAACTATTATTATATTATTATATACATTTTTTACCCTAAAAATAGCTATACAAACTAAAATGTATATTAGCATTGTTCCACAAGTTAACCTCAACAATATAAATACATCTCCTTTTAATCTCTTTCCTAGCTTTTTGTACAGCTTTTCAAGTTTCAAGTTCAAGTTTCTTTAATAGTTGTCATACAGAAGTACAGAATACTTTCATACAAAATGCTTCTTACTGTTACGCTCCAGAGACTGTGCTAGACAAGATAGTATCAAATAACATAGTATAGCATGTAATTTAGAAGAAGAAAATTAGGTCACAGTGTTCGGTATAGACATATGTACAATGTTCTGAGTTACCATATAATATACAATACTATGCAGTGTACTAATGTACAGTACTATATAGTGCAAAGCAGAAATGGGATGAGGTACAATTTAGGTACAATTTACAGTAAGGTGTACGAGTTGTAGTGCAATCCTTCATCAATAAATATAAAGTGTGGGGAGTGGGTGCTACAGTGTGTTTGTTTAAAGTGGGTGTGTGCTATAAAGTGTGTGGAGTGGGTGCTACAGTGTGTTTGTTTAAAGTGAGTGTGTGCGTGTGGATGTGTGTGCTATGTGCGTTTGGTGGTTGTTGTTGTGTAGTGTTCATTGTTCGTTTAGCAGCCTGATGGCCTGGGGATAGAAGCTTCTTCTGAGTCTTTCTGTGCTCGCCTTGAGACTCCGGTATCGCTTGCCTGACCGCAGCAGTTCAAAGAGGCAGTTGTTCGGGTGACTGGAGTCTTTAATGATTGTCTTAGCCTTGCCCTTGCAACGCTTGTTGTAAATGTTCTGGAGGGTGGGGAGCCCCCCTCCAATTGTGCGTTCGGCTGAACGTGTCACTCTTTGTAGTCTGCTTCGGTCTTGTGCAGTGCTATTCCCAAACCAGGAGGTGATGTTGCCGGTCAAGATGCTCTCTATTGTACATGAGTAGAAGTTCTTAAGGATCTTCTGACTGACTTGGAACTTCCTTAGGCGCCTGAGGAAGTAGAGGCGTTGTCGTGCCTTCTTCACAACACTGTCAATGTGTGTGGTCCATGTCAAGTCTTTTAAATGCTCTGTTACCCTGAACACTGTGCCTCCATCAGCAGCCGACCCCCCCCCCCCCCCCCCCCCCCCCATTGCCGTGGCTTGTGAGCTGGTGTTGTTATTACCAGCATCAAACCTCGCATAGAAGGTATTGAGGTCATTTGCTAAGGAGATGTCACTGTTCAGTTTGAGGGACGCGCCTTTGTAGTCTGTCATCGTTTTGAGCCCCTGCCACATAGCTCTAGAGTCAGCTTGTTCAAACTGGAGTTCAATTTTATCCCTGTAGCGCCGTTTGGCCTCTGACACTGTCCTCCTTACGTTGTATCGCGCCACCTTGTGGTCATTCATGTTGCCTGCCACTAGGCCGTCGTTGTATGCTTTGGTGCGCTCTCTCAGAGCTTCACGGACGGATTTGTCTACCCAGGGTTTTTGATTTGGGTAAACTCTCATTTTGGTAGTGGGGATTGTTTCTTCCACCAAAGTACAAACATAGTCCAGCACTGTCTCCGTGTAGACATTAATGTTATCTGTGTCGCGGAACACATTCCAGTCTGTGCAGTCAAACGCAGACTGGAGCGTCTCCTCTGACGTCAAATCCCATTTTTGTGCACAGATTGATTTATGGATTGATTGATTGATTGATTGGTTATTTTATTGTAGTTTGTAGACTTACCATTCTGACACTGGGAGCCGTAGAAGCCGTGAGGACAGTCACACGCGTCTGGTCGAACACAGGTCCCTCCGTTCAGACACACGGGAGAGCACAGCGCTGGAGAGACAACACACAGGTTCAGACACACGGGAGAGCACAGCGCTGGAGAGACAACACACAGGTTCAGACACACGGGAGAGCACAGCGCTGGAGAGACAACACACAGGTTCAGACACACGGGAGAGCACAGCGCTGGAGAGACAACACACAGGTTCAGACACACGGGAGAGCACAGCGCTGGAGAGACAACACACAGGTTCAGACACACGGGAGAGCACAGCGCTGGAGAGACAACACACAGGTTCAGACACACGGGAGAGCACAGCGCTGGAGAGACAAGACACCATCAACACACAGGAGAGCACAGCGCTGGAGAGACAACACACAGGTTCAGACACACGGGAGAGCACAGCGCTGGAGAGACAAGACACCATCAACACACAGGAGAGCACAGCGCTGGAGAGACAACACACAGGCTCAGACACACACCATCAACACACACCATCAATACACACAAAATGGAGGGGTGAAATATTTGGTTGTCTTTTTTCGCACACATGTGGACGTGGCCTTAAATGTGATTTAAGTGGTATTTTATTTGTTAAAATAAGTGGTCTACATTTTTAAATAATAACTCTACATTCTGATATAGTCACTGATACAGAGTGTCTGGTCAGTAACATGGGTCTCCCAGTCCCTCCTCCTGCTCTGCAGTAAAAACTAAATACATGTCCTGGTATCCTGTTCCCACTTCATCCAATCAGCAGAGAGAACTTGGTCTGACACAAATGAGAAATAACTAGTTTTAAGCAAATATGTGCTTATAAACAAGTAAAATAATCTGCTAGTGCAGTATAAATACCACTTACATAACCTTCAAGTCTCTCTTTTATACAGTGCATGCGTACACACACATATCCATGCGCCAGTACATACTAGAATAGAGTATAAGATAAGATAAGGCATCATAGCAGCATGGAGGAGGGGGGGGGGGGGGGGGGGGGTACAGGTAGTAGAAGACATACAGGTACAGGTCAAAAGTAAAAATTTAAATAGAATAAAAAGGCAGTGTAAACAATACAATATAATTAGCTCTGGACATGCGCATATGGGCAACAAGGTGCGAGATGAGGGTGTGTACTGTATGCCCTCTCAGCTATATTTGCCCTACAATAAATATAGTTACAATATATAATTTAATAATCTAAATATAATCTAATATATAATCTTAAAAAAACGAAATGCTAAATATATGCAATATATAATCTAATAATCCAATAATCTAAATCTAATCTAAAAATGCTAAATATCTCTTATCTATAAATAAGTATCTCTCTCTGACACACACACACACACGCGCACACGCGCACACAAACACACACATGCACACACACACACACACACACACACACACACACACACACACACACACACACACACACACACACACACACACACACACACTCACACACACACACACACACACACACACACATACACACCTGTTTCACACGAGGGGCCGGTCCAGCCTGGCAGACACATGCACTCGTCCGGCGACGCGCACTCCCCTCCGTTGTGGCAGTGACGGTTACACACCACTAGGGGGACAAGAGGAGGAACAGTGACGGTTACACACCACTAGGGGGACAAGAGGAGGAACAGTGACGGTTACACACCACTAGGGGGACAAGAGGAGGAACAGTGACAGTTACACACCACTAGGGGGACAAGAGGAGGAACAGTGACGGTTACACACCACTAGGGGGACGAGAGGATGAACAGTGACGGTTACACACCACTAGGGGGACAAGAGGAGGAACAGTGACGGTTACACACCACTAGGGGGACAAGAGGATGAACAGTGACGGTTACACACCACTAGGGGGACAAGAGGATGAACAGTGACGGTTACACACCACTAGGGGGACAAGAGGAGGAACAGTGACGGTTACACACCACTAGGGGGACAAGAGGATGAACAGTGACGGTTACACACCACTAGGGGGACAAGAGGATGAACAGTGACGGTTACACACCACTAGGGGGACAAGAGGAGGAACAGTGACGGTTACACACCACTAGGGGGACAAGAGGATGAACAGTGACGGTTACACACCACTAGGGGGACAAGAGGATAAACATCGGGGATAAACCAATACCAGCTTTTCACTGCCGATATAGATTCCAAGTCCTCAACTCTCAGTATCGGCCAATAGCGAGTACAGATCCATCGCTTTTACTGACGAGACTCGGACTGTAAGTTTGGGGTGTGAACATCAAGTCACTTTGCTTTCATTTCTGTGAAATGTTAAAACATGGTTCTCGGTATAAGTGTTAACTGTGAGATTTTTCCATGGGCGTATAAGCGACCATGTTGGCGTCGTGCATCACAGACCCGAAAGGGGCTACGATACCGGGGAACCAAGCAGTTGGGCCATCCCGAACAAGCATGTTTTAGAATCTGGTCTTTTCAACTCTGATTTGGGCCAAGTTCATAATGTGGACCTAAATCATGGGGGACCCTGATGTAAACAAGACGAAAGTCTTTCTCTGGTCTGCATCCCCTTAACAATTGTGTGTATTGAGCTGTACTGTACTGTACCCATTCTGCAATCTGTTAATAACATTTTCAATCAGTAAGGCTATACGCCAGGTTCCCACAGACATTGCAAAATTAAATTCAAGGACTTTCATGTACTTTTCCAAGCAACATTTTTCATTTTAAAAGGGCATTTAAAAGGATACAATTCACTTTTAAATGCTGTTTTTTAGAGAGAGAAAAAAAATCGGATCCAATATTTATGGCTTAAAACCAATTAACGACAATTAGTTACACTTTAAATAAAAAAAATCTATTTATTGATTCAGAACAATAGTATCATGGATGAACAACACTTTCAATGCGAATGGTTGATTTGAATTCCACAGACTTTTTTAAGCAGCTTGTTAAAAAAAATCTGTTTTCAAGGAATTCCAGGCCTTGACTTTTTTTGGTAAAAAATCAAGCACTTTAAGCACTTCAAGGACCTTGTGCAAACCCTGGCTTGCAGAGTGAACGTGGCCTCACCACTACTGACTACATGGATCATCCAACATGGAACACAGTAGGACAATAAGTGCAAACTCACTGGTTTCACATCTGGGTCCCACGAAGCCGTAGAGACAGGAGCAGGTCTGTGGGCCCACACAGGTCCCCCCGTGTTCACATGGCACGCTGCACAGAGCTGGAGACAGACAGGGAGCAGGTCAGTTATTTACATGTTTATTTAGCCGGCCTGGTGAGAGGACAAGAGGACCTGGTGAGAGGACAAGAGGACCTGGTGAGAGGACAAGAGGACCTGGTGAGAGGACAAGAGGACCTGGTGAGAGAGAGGACAAGAGGACCTGGTGAGAGGACAAGAGGACCTGGTGAGAGGACAAGAGGACCTGGTGAGAGGACAAGATGACTTGGTGAGAGGACAAGAGGACTTGGTGAGAGAGAGGACAAGAGGACCTGGTGAGAGGACAAGAGGACCTGGTGAGAGGACAAGAGGACCTGGTGAGAGGACAAGAGGACCTGGTGAGAGGACAAGAGGACTTGGTGAGAGAGAGGACAAAAGGACCTGGTGAGAGGACAAGAGGACCTGGTGAGAGGACAAGAGGACCTGGTGAGAGGACAAGAGGACCTGGTGAGAGAGAGGACAAGAGGACCTGGTGAGAGGACAAGAGGACCTGGTGAGAGGACAATAGGACCTGGTGAGAGGACAAGAGGACCTGGTGAGAGGACAAGAGGACCTGGTGAGAGGACAAGAGGACCTGGTGAGAGAGAGGACAAGATGACCTGGTGAGAGGACAAGAGGACCTGGTGAGAGGACAAGATGACCTGGTGAGAGGACAAGAGGACCTGGTGAGAGGACAAGAGGACCTGGTGAGAGGACAAGAGGACCTGGTGAGAGGACAAGAGGACGAGAGGACAAGAGGACGAGAGGACCTGGTGAGAGGACAAGAGGACGAGAGGACAAGAGGACCTGGTGAGAGGACAAGAGGACCTGGTGAGAGGACAAGATGACCTGGTGAGAGGACAAGAGGACCTGGTGAGAGGACAAGAGGACCTGGTGAGAGGACAAGAGGACCTGGTGAGAGGACAAGAGGACCTGGTGAGAGGACAAGAGGACGAGAGGACAAGAGGACCTGGTGAGAGGACAAGAGGACCTGGTGAGAGGACAAGAGGACCTGGTGAGAGGACAAGAGGACCTGGTGAGAGGACAATAGGACCTGGTGAGAGGACAAGAGGACCTGGTGAGAGAGAGGACAAGAGGACCTGGTGAGAGGACAAGAGGACCTGGTGAGAGGACAATAGGACCTGGTGAGAGAGAGGACAAGAGGACCTGGTGAGAGGACAAGAGGACCTGGTGAGAGGACAAGAGGACCTGGTGAGAGGACAAGAGGACCTGGTGAGAGAGAGGACAAGAGGACCTGGTGAGAGGACAAGAGGACCTGGTGAGAGGACAATAGGACCTGGTGAGAGAGAGGACAAGAGGACCTGGTGAGAGGACAAGAGGACCTGGTGAGAGGACAAGAGGACCTGGTGAGAGGACAAGAGGACGAGAGGACAAGAGGACCTGGTGAGAGGACAATAGGACCTGGTGAGAGGACAAGAGGACCTGGTGAGAGGACAAGAGGACCTGGTGAGAGGACAAGAGGACCTGGTGAGAGGACAAGAGGACCTGGTGAGAGGACAAGAGGACGAGAGGACAAGAGGACCTGGTGAGAGGACAAGAGGACGAGAGGACAAGAGGACCTGGTGAGAGGACAAGAGGACCTGGTGAGAGGACAAGAGGACCTGGTGAGAGGAGAAGAGGACCTGGTGAGAGGACAAGAGGACCTGGTGAGAGGACAAGAGGACATGGTGAGAGGACAATAGGACCTGGTGAGAGGACAAGAGGACCTGGTGAGAGGACAAGAGGACCTGGTGAGAGGACAAGAGGACCTGGTGAGAGGACAAGAGGACCTGGTGAGAGGACAAGAGGACCTGGTGAGAGGACAAGAGGACCCCTTGAATGGTAACAGGGAAAGGGGACAATTTTTTTTTAATGAAATAAAATAGTAAAGAGACAGACATCACATAGGTAAGGGAAATTATTAAAACACACATCAAACAAACAAACCAAATAAAATTACAAGGTATGTAATACATGAAGCAGAACAGACTACACGTAATAATACGTTTTTAGATCCTTTGATCTTTTCCCTTTGATCCCTGTTCTAAACGATCATCCGGATCACTCTAGCCGTCCCTGGCTCGTTTGCCTACGTTGGAATTGCAATGCCGGTCGAATCTCACCAGGTGGCAGTATCGTCTACTTTGTTAACTCTGATAGAAAGGGTTCAGGAGAGACAATGAATGAACTGGACTATCAAGACTCGCTCTGAGGGGCAGGCGCTCTTGGAAAGCAATCGCTAGCAGATCTGCTCACCTCAAAACCTATAGTTTCCCGTAAACACGTGTAATTACATATAAACGAGTAATCGCGAATTCGCGATTGCCGATGGGATCATTGGAATTATTCTTCCTGGAGTACCTTCTGGCTAAGGTAAGGACCACCTATGTCTATTTTACCGAACCTGAAACATGTTTCTGTAACGATCACAGTGTCTTACTTTACCGGACATAAACCAAGCGTTTTGTAACGATCGCATTTTCGGGGTAAGACTACCCCCCCCCCCCTCCCCCCCCTTGATGATCTTGTGAAGGCACATGTGTACATGGTATACCTTTGATTTGGGAGTATTTGGGGTTTCATGGGATAAACCAGAACGATTTGGGCTTATTGCATATAACTCGTTTTATCTCGCAATCTATGGAAAAAGACTGGACTATTTCGGAAATGGGCGATGTTTAGCGTGTAATAAACTACTTTTCAAAGTCTTTTGCAGCTCGTTCCGACTGCTGGGAGCAGCGAATTGGAACAGATGTGTTCCATAGACTCACACGAATTGTGTAAAATTGCCCAAATAGTGAAAGCAATAGTAAGATAGTTCCCCTTTAAATTGCCTACCCCACCTATGGCCTCTGAAGCGATGGGATGAATGTATACGTTGTTATGATAAATACTGTATGCATATCTGCATATAATCCTTTTTACATGTCTGTAGATCCTATATCAATATCTGTACATATCCCTTACCTACTCTTACAAGTTATGCTGCTGACCAGTATGACTTACATATTTATACATACATCTGATTAGCACTATTACTCAGTAGTAGTAATTTATATATTTTATATCCAGGTAAATCACCTGTACATTGTATATTACTGTTGCACTTTACTGTTATATTTGCACTCTGGTTGGATGCCAGACTTATTTTTGTTGTACTGTACTTGTGGTGTATGATGACAACCAGTGATGGGAATAACGGCACTATAAGTAACTTCGTTACTAACGGCGTTCGTTTTTTCAGTAACGAGTAATCTAACGGATTACTCTTCCAATCTTAATAACGTCGTTACCGTTACTACAAAAAAATGCGGCGCGTTACTATGAATGAACCTGTTTCTTTCATCAGACATATCTCTGCGCCGAGAGGCAATAATAGTTCTTCCTTGTTTAGTGGACAGTGCGCGAGCCAAGCATACATGCTGACGATTGGCTGAGGTTGAATACAATGTCATGGTAAGCCAATCAGAGGTGGAGGTGGGCGGGTGTCTAAAGCAGCCAGAGTCTGACACACAGCGCGACAAGACAAGCGATCACTGATCAGTGATCAGTCAGCATGAGAGCGCGGTCCGTGTAGTGTACGTTTTGAGCTCAAAAACGAATCCAACGAACAACACAAGCGACTCAGTCAACATGAGACCGCGGGTCCATGAGCGTTTTGTGTTCACTCTTTGCAGCGCAGGGCACTGAGTGGCCCTACTGCAGTGCTGACAGCCTTATCAACAGTGCTGCACTTCCTGGTTTAATAGGCTTGAAGCCTTCAGGTGCTCAGAGATATAATATATCTGTATGTCATGCATGTCTTAAATGTAATGATTAGATTAGTTTAGATGATTCGATTAGATTCTTATATCTGTATGTTGTGTATGTCATTGATTGATTGATTGAAAAGTTTATTAACAGATTGCAGAATGGGTACAGTACAGTACAGCTCAATACATACAATTGTTAAGGGGATGCAGACCAGAGAAAGACTTTCGTCATAAATGTCATGAATTGAAAATGGGGGACCCTGATGTAAACAAGACGAAACTCTTTCTCTGGTCTGCATCCCCTTAACAATTGTGTGTATTGAGCCGTACTGTATTGTACCCATTCTGAAATCTGTTAATTAAAATGTTCAATCAATCAGTATATATTTGTTATTTATTTTTGGTATAGTGCTTAACAAGCATAATTTAATGTTGCCCAGTTGTGGCCTGTTGAGGGGCAATACATATCAAAAGTTCCAAAACATCTATTCTGTTTGTATTTGTATGATCCACTATATAAACATAGTAATTATAATATCTACATACATGGCATTTGATTGGAGGCTAGTCTCACTTTGTCCCACAGCAACATTAAAATAGTTTAGATTTGTGTATGTTGTTTATGTAAAAAAAAAAAATTGAAAGTAACGCAATAGTTACTTTCTGAAGTAACTAGTTACTTTTATAATTTGTAACTGAGTAAGTAATTTAGTTACTTTTTGGAAGAAGTAACTAGTAACTGTAACTAGTTACTTTTTTAAAGTAACTTGCCCAACACTGATGACAACACATTTGAATCTAATCGAATCTATTGAATGTGAACATTAAGTGGTTAATTTGGGTGTTAATTTGCGTGGTGAGCAGATTAATGATGTGTGTGTGTGTGTGTGTGTGTGTGTGTGTGTGTGTGTGTGTGTGTGTGTGTGTGTGTGTGTGTGTGTGTGTGTGTGTGTGTGTGTGTGTGTGTGTGTGTGGAAGGCATGCTTGCCTCTCATAGCCTAATTAGGCCTGTGATTTTAAAGAATGTAACTCTGAACCCAACCATCTGTTAATAAGACTAGACTACAGTGAACACCTGATGCTTTATATCCTAATTGGACTCAATCTTTTTAATATATTTCTTTAATCCCCCCCCCCTTTCTTTTTTTGTTTTAATAAACTAACCCTTACCCACTGGAAACCTAAACTAAATGAACTAAACCTAAACAAATTGCCTCTTTATTGCCTACATTTACACTGCCTATTTTTATTCTATTCTTATTTTTTACTTTTCCACTGCACTATAATTCTATGACCCGTACCATGTCTACTACTACCTGTACCTCCCCTCCCCCCTCCCCCACGCTGCTATCATGCCTGAATGTCCCCAAGGGGATCAATAAAGGAACATCTGATCTGATCTTATTGTAATAATATAATATAACCGAGAGGACGTACAAGACACCTGCACCTTTGTTTACACTGTTTATTTTTCTCATATTTTTATATTCAGAGTTAATTATATTGTTTACATTGTTTTGTTACGTTGTTATTGTTCACTGTACGATATTATCATAGATACTAGATATCATGATATTGCGATATATTGGTATTTATTACCTTTTTTCAACTGCAAATGACGTCACCAACCATCTGCAATAAAACCAATATATATATATATATAATTATAAAATTATATAAAATTATAATAATAATAATAATAATAATAATAATAATAATAATAATAATAATAATAATAATAATAATAATAATAATAAAATAATAATAATAATAATAATAATAATAATAATAATAATAATAATAATAATAATAATAATAATAATAATAATAATAATAATAATATTGGAGTGAGGTGAACAGACCTAATCTTATTAGACAAAACTGATTAGATTTGTCTAATAAGATTAGGTCTGTTCACCTCACTCCAATATTATTATTTATTTTTATCGATACTTGGCATCGCTGTATCTTTTTTTTTTTTTTTTATTTATTAGTCGTCAAAGGTATAGTTGAATACAGTACACATTGAATGGCACATTTTATATTTTCGCCCTTCCCCCCCTCCCTCCAGGGTTCCCACAGACATTGCAAAATTTAATTCAAGGACTTTCTAAAAAAAAAATAAAAAAAAAAGGATACAGGATACTTTTAAACCATTCTCTGCCACGCTTATATCCATCGCTGTTTGATCTCTGCCAGCACTGTAAGTCTATGGAGATGTTCACCTTCTTTGCAGGGCTATAACTTTTTAAATTGTATTGCTAAATTGACATTACTATGGCCCATTCAACATCGATTATCTATCGTTCAGGATGTAGGAACGTTTTACTTTTTCATTCACACATTCATACGAAAATACCGTCTAGAGTATAAATATGTTTTTATCGTTTTCTGCAGTATTTCCCAGAACGTGAGATATAGGCACAAATGCAAATATTAGATCATCAAATGCAGTTTGATACCGATCGACGCTATATTAAAAATTTCAACTGTACATGGTCCTAAACGTTATGACTGATCATGCACGGGTGAACGGAGGGGGGGGGGTCGTTTATAATTCCGTGATAGTCGTTAGATGCTTCATGTAGTATGGGTGATATATTGATCAGAGCAGTTTGTATCGATAATGATAAACACTCACGCTAAAACTCACGGCATCCTCCTCTTAGCGTTGGGCGATGATACTGGAGCAAACAGATCCCAGTTATGTGATGGGGATCGAGGCGATCTATTTCCGGTTTGTATAATACGAATACACGCCCAAATCATGTTGTTTATTGAGTTATGGCAACGATCCATATCCACGGTGTGTGTATTGAGTCCCGCGACGATATATGAGTGGCCGGACGGAATAGGGAGACGCACCGGGATCACAAGAGATCCACTTCCGGTTGCAACTCGCCGATCAGCCACCAGGTGGCAGTATTGAAGCGTTGCAGAGTTGTGCTGGCTCAGACAGCATCAGACCAGCCTCCGTGATGGAAATATGAATACCATGGCGAAAATATGAAATATGATCAGAATAACGTTGTACGCCGTTATTGGCAGAATTCGCATGAACTTGAAACCCGTCGTATGACGTTATTGGCGGGGAAAGGGTTAAGTGCTGTTTTCTATAGCAAAAAAATAATAATTAATAAAGAGAAAAAATACAAATTTCATCACTGTATCGATCTAATATTGGCAAAATATGGTCACACAGCGCGGCTCGGTTATTGATCAACCCACGGACTTGATGCCGATCAGTGAAACTGAGAGGAAAATAGAGAAGAGAGAAGAGAGAAGAAAAAGAAGGCTCTACCTTCTTGGCATGTTTCTCCATGGAAGCCTCGGAGACACTCACACACCCCCGGGGCGACGCACCGACCCCCGCTCCGACACTCGGGCTGGCAGATGGCTGAGGGCGAGAGAGAGAGGGAGAGAGAGAGAGAGAGAGAGAGAGAGAGGGGAGAGAGAGAGGTAGAGAGAGAGAGATAGAGA